>NC_142875.1:41037500-41342500 GCF_051225735.1 Oryctolagus cuniculus
GAGTATGTATTCATTGTAATGAGTATGTATTCATTGTATGAGTATGTATTCATTCACTAACTATGTGCTACTATTTTTAATGTTTATTATTTGCTAGGAATTATCATTGTTTAGGAATATTGTTGCTTCACTCTCTGTAACAGCCATAAGAAGTGGGTTTTAAGTGCTTTTAAAGATAAGGTCACTGAGGATCAAATCAGTTAATTTATCTGTCAAGGTTACAGAGCTAGGAAAAGGCACCTGGAAGTTCATTGTAGAACTTGTATTTCCTTCTATATTGTTCTATTCAAATAATCCTTAACCAATGACTCTAATCTAGATTATAATTATAATTATTCAGTGTGTGTGTGTGTGTGTGTGTGTGTTCTATGTGTCTTGAATTCAAGTGCGAGCAATAATGTTTTCTAACCAGGTTAATTATTATGCATTGCAGTAATTTGCTAGTACTATGAGAAAACTTTAGCATTGTTTATAGTTCTAATGTTTTTAGAAACACTTTTGCAATTAAAATGTAGAGCAAGCTAGTTGTAATTTATTTCTTTATGCAAAATATAGAAGTGACATTAAATTTAATATCCATTAGCAATGTAGATTAACTTTCATCATATCTTTAACAACCTATTGTATGCTATTTCAAATAACAAAAGTATGTTCTCTCCTTCCATTTTTATTCCTTAAATCTTGTTACAATGTACTTTGAAAATTCTTAAGTTCATCATCATCAGAGGGACTCTTACCACACAATAAACAGTAGCAATTAAGGTCATAGTTTGTTCATTAGGTAAAATGTAAAATTGCAGTAATAGTTTATTAATTTAATCCATTTGTTTTGATCAATAATTATCAGTGAGTAGAAAGTAATATACAGTAATAACTGGATTATTATCTTTTATAGTTCTAGTCCTTTCCTGACAGATGGTAATCCACCCTCCATATCTGCTTCACAATTCCGTGTCAGAGGAAGCCAGTCTTACCACAGAGAGTTTATAATTACCATTAGATATATGTATGTTATTTTTTAAAGATTTATTTATTTTATTTGAAAGGCAGAGTTACAGAGAGAGGCAGAGGCAGAGAGAGAGAGAGAGAGAGAGAGAGAGGTGTCCTCCACCCACTAGTTCACTCCCCAAGATGGCTGCAACAGCTGGAGCTGTGCCGATCCAAAGCCAAGTACCAGGAGCTTCTTCCAGGTTCTTCCACAGGGGCCAAAGGACTTGGGCCATCTTCCACTGCTTTCCCAGGCCATAGCAGAGAGCAGAATCAGAAGTGGAGCAGCCGGGACTCGAACTGGTGCTGTTATGGGATGCTTGCACTGCAGGTGGTGGCTTTACCTGCTATGCTATAGCATCAGCCCCTATATAGGTTTTTTTTTTATATTTATTTATTTATTTGAAAGAGTTACAAAGAAAGAGGGAGAGACAAAGAGAGAGAAATCTTCTATCTGGTGGTTTACTTCCTAGATGTCTCCAGTGGCCAAGGCTAAGCCAGGCTGAAGCCAGGAGTCATGAGCTTCATCAGGGTTTCCCACATGTGTGTATGGGCCCAAGGGCTTGGACCATCTTCCACTGCTTTCCCAGACCATTGGCAGGGAGCTGGATTGTAAGTTGAGCAGCCAGGACGTGAATCATTGTTCATATGGGATAACAGCATTGCAGGTGGTGGCTTTACCTGCTATGCCCCAGTGTTGGTCCTGATGTAGGTTATGAATGAAATCTACCTGGATTCATTCTTCTGTTCAAACAGTTTACCATTCTTTGTATGTCTTTGGATCACTATTTTTTTTTAATTTTTTACAGCAGTAAAAGTACTTTGGGATTTTGACATTTCCACATTCCACATAAAGAACATGCTTATTATGTTAGTATATTTCTGCGATGTTCATGTTCTTGGTGAGGTAGTGTAAGTTTTTACTTTGCTTCTTTGTTTGTATGCTTAAATCGTATGTGGGAAATACTAATTCTTTTTCACTAGGATGATTATTATGTGGGAAAAGTAATGGAACTCCTATTCCAGGATATCTAGAGTTAAGGTAAGGAGTTAGCTTGCATAGCTAAATTTTTTAGTTTTTCTGTTAAGTCTCATGAAAATCTAAGGAAAAAATAGATAATGCATGAGTGCATAAATGAAGACCAAAAGAGTATCATTTGTCACTAAATTTAGTAAGGAGGTATAGTGTTTATATATACAACATTTAGTGATGACTGCTTTTTTTTTTAAGATTTATTTTTATTTATTTGAAAGGCAGAGTTACAGAGAGGGAGAGGCAGAAGCAGAAAGAGAGAGAGAGAGAGAGAGAGAGATCTTCCACTGGCTGGTTCATTCCCTAAATGGCCAAACTGATGGCAGGATCCAGAAGCTTCATCTAGGTATCCTATGTGGGTTTAGGGGCCCAAGCACTTGAGCTGTCCTCTGCTGCTTTCCTAGGTGCATTGGCAGGGTCTTGGATCAAAAATGGAGCAGCTGAGACTTGAATATGGGATGCCTATGCTATAGGTGGTGGCTTAAGCCACAGTCCTGACCCTGACTGCTATTTTTATTATGGTTTGTTGAATTACACCTGAAGGTAGAAAAAGTGGATATGCCTCAATGCTTCTAAAATTTTTGTCTATTCTTATTGAACCCATTGGTGGATTGATTGCAAAGATTTTCCATTGCCACTCTCTTATCCTTGCCTTGATGGCTTATCCAGAATTATTTTCCTTATTTACTAATAGTCTTATGTTCTTTTAAACTAAAAATATTATATAAAATTAATTAAATAAGTGGAAACCTCAGTAGTTGTGCCTTGATATGATCATTTTAAGCATACCAGAATAGTTTGGTTTTAAATTCTATTAATGTATATTCTTGGGGATCTCAAACTTTTGCTTCTACTTTTATAACTTTCAGAGCTAAAATATAGGTAAGAGATCCTTCTGTGGAAAGACAGGGGTGCTGAAGGAAGCAGTACCAGTTTCACTTTCTCTGCAAGCTTCTATATTAATGGACTGGCTTTGTCCTTTTTCTCCTACAAAATTTAATTCTTTGCATTTATGACCTCCCCAGGGCAGTAATCTCAACGTGCTTTGCAAATAGTATATCCACGTAAATGTTTGTAAGGATTAACTATACCCAGTGTAGACAATGGGTAAAGCTGTCTGTAACCTTCACCATAAATATATTTTCCTAAATGACCTTAATACAATGTATGGTTGGTGTGCTTTCCCTTGGTTCAATATAGCACTTGTATTACAACAAAGAACTTTAAAATTGGGTCTTGGTGTATAATATATCTGAAGTGAACTTTTATCTTCATGTGTATGTGTCAGATAAATAAGAAAAGGTCTTGAATAATTGTAAGTGTCATTACAGTGTGACAGATTGGGAATTTGGAGTACTATTGTTTTTCAAAACCAAAGACAATCCTCAAAGGATCATTATTATACTATACTTTATATATAAGGTAATATAGAATTGTGAAAAAGCAGCCATACACATTTTTTGTAGTGTAGTAGTTTCAGTATTTAAATGATAGAATCACTTCTCTGATATATCATATGAAGTAGTACAGAACTGTAATATTTCTTGTAAATAAACCATGTCTTATCTAAGCATTCATCAAAAATTCTAAGAATGGAGAGTTTTGATCATTTTCAGCTTGTTTCCAGTCTTTCTGAGTGGAGTATAAGGAGAAATATTTTGGGGCCAGTGTTGGGTAGTAGGTTCAGCCTCTGCCTGCAGCGCTGGCATCCCATATGGGCACAGGTTGGAATTCTTCCAGCTGCTCAAGTTCCAGTCCAGCTCCCTGCTAATGGCATGGGAAAACGATGGAAGATGGCCCAAGTGCTTGGGTCACTGAACCCACATGGGAGACACAGAAGAACCTCCTGGTCCTGGTTTCAGATCGGCCTATCTCTGGTTTTTGTGGCCATTTTGGGACTGAACCAGCAGATAGAATATCTTTCTATTTCTTCCTCTCTCTGTCTGTAACTCTGCCTCTCAAATAAACAAATAAATCTTAAAAAAAAGAAGTATTTTAAGGTTTAACTTTGAGTAATAGGTAAGTATTTAAGTATTCCTTTTTTTTTTCCCCTTCTCACGTCCACTAGCAAGCAATTCCTCATAATCCTTCAATTCTTTACTGTTTTATTTCCAGCTGTCCTTGTAATGCATACTCTTCTTTTACTCCTCACTGGACCCTGCTGTCAATCTGTACCATGGGATGTTTCTTTTTCAAATTATTAAAAGGCAAAGAAACAGAGAAAAAGAAGCAGACTGAGGGGGGCTGGTGGGAGGAGTCTCCCATTTATTCACTTCCTCAATGATGCAACATTCAGAGTTGGGGCAGGCTGAAGCCAGGAACTTGGAACTCCTTCCAGGTCTCCCACATGGGTGATAGGAATGCAAGTTCTTGAGCCATCACTCGCTGACTCCCAGGGTGCACGTTAGCAGGAAGCTAGAATCAGAAGAGCAGGGCTTGAACACAAGCATTCAGATACAGGATGTGGGCTTCTCGAGTAGTGTCTTAATTGCTGCACAAAATGCTCATCCTGGATTTTGTTTTCTATTCCGATGTCAACATTAATTTTTTGTGTACTTATTATATGCCAAGCACTAATCTGGGTGCATTTGTTATCTCACTTAATCCTCATGGTATTTCTGTCTTCATTTTACAGGGTACTAAATTACAGAGAAGTTAAATTACCCAACATAATTGGCTCTACGTGGACATTAGGTTTTCTGATTCCAAATTCTGTATTCTCTCTCTCTTCTTTTTACATTTATTTACTTATTTGAAAAGTGAAGTTACAGAGAGGGAGAGACAGAGGCAGAGGGAGAGAAGTCTTCCATCCACTGGAGCACTATCCAATTGGCCACAGTTGCCAGGGCTGAGCCAAGCTGAAGCGGGAGGCAAGAGCTTCTTCCTGGTCTCCCACTTGGGTGCAGGGGCCCAAGCATTTGGGCCATCTTCTGTTGCTTTCCCAGATGTATTAGCAGGGAACTGGATCAGAAGTGGAGCATCTGGGACTTGAACTGGCATCGATATAGGATACTGGCACTGCAGATGGGGGCTTAACCGTTGCGCCACAGCACTGTCTTCTCCGTACTCCTGTTTGTTTTTTAATTAATTAATTTATTTATGAGGAAGAGCAACAGAGAGAGAAGAAGAGATAGAGAGAGAGACAGAGAGAGAGAGAGAGAGAGAGAAGGAGAGAGAGAGACATCTTCCATCTGCTGGCTCACTCCTCAAATGCCTGCAACAGTCAAGTCTGGGCCAGGACTAGGACAGGAACCAAGAACTCCATCTACATGGATGGCAGGGGCCCAACTGGTTGGCCATCTTCTGCTGCCTTCCCAGGCACATTAGCAGGAAGTTGAATCAGCATTGGAATAACCAGCACTCCAACATGGGATGCCGACATCACAAGAGGCTGCTTAACCCACCGCCTTACAAATCCAGTCCTACAAATGCTACACAGTTTACTACACTGCATGAGAAATCATCAAAAGTTCATGAAAAATGTGTATTATGAAAAAATTATATATGGATTTCAATTTTTTTGTGCCAAAATAAAATAAACAAAATCATTTAAGATAGAGAGATAGATGGAGAGGGGGAGGGAGGGAGGGAGGGAGGGATGGAGAGAGAAAGAGAGAGAGAGAGAAAGAGATGGAATGACAGGGTTCTCATTCATTGATTCCCCAAATGCCTGCAACAGGCTGATGCCTTCCAGAAGCTGGAAATTCAATCCAAGTCTCTTACATGGGTAGCATGGACCTAACAGAATGAACCAACACCTGCTGCCTCTCAGGATATGCAGAATCTGAGAGCTAGAACGGGAGCAGAGCTGGGAATTGAACCCAGGCACTCCAGTATGGGATGTGCATGTGCCAATCACTAGGCCAAATGCCTGTCCCCAGAATAAAAAATTGTAATTCCATTTTTCATGAACTTTTTGAAATATCCTCATACTTCTAGTCTAAAATGAGTTTTATAACACATTTGAGCTTCAGTTTTCTCATTGGTCATTCAGGGAGCCTAATATCTAATCAATAAGATGGGGATTTGAGGAAAGGAGCATGAATTATTAAAATTAAAAGAGACAGTATTTGTGAGCTACATAAGCTATCCTTTCCCCTATTTTCCAGGGTGTACTTGGGAAAGAGGAGTCCAGAATTACACTGTCAGTCACTGCCCACCTTCCTAGCAGGAGTTTTGCAGTGATCTTAGTCTGTAGTTTAGTTTTTCCTATTCCTAGACAGTCCAGTTCTACTCAGTAGCGGTATTTATCTCCAGTGTCACAAGCAGCTGTGCTTGTTTAAGGAGACAGCCGCCATCAAGAGCAGATTCAAGGCTGGCAGTTGTAGCTAAATTTAATTTTCACCTGTATTTCAGAGTTTATTTCTGGTGAGAAGCACTTCTAGCATCCTTCCAGTGGACTCAGAACAGTAGACATGTGCAGTCTGTGACAAAGAGGTCACACATGGAGGTTTTGCCAGAGGGACAATTAAGTAAGGAACTGATTCTTCACTAGAAAGTATTTTTTAAGTTATGTTTTTGAATTGCTGTATATAGCAGATACAAATATTAAGTTATTGTATTGATGCTATCAGCAGTCCTGGGAAGAAAATATTGCAGTAGATGAAAGGCAGGTTTAGAAGATAATAAATAAACTGGTTCAAGATTTGCAAGCTTTTTCTAGTTAAAATATTGTGATTTCATGGAATTTATATATCTTGAGTTTCAGAAAATAAATGACTGCAAGGAAAATGAAGGCCTTCCTTATTTTGGTTACCCCAGTTAGATTTCATCTAAAACATACAATAAGATACTTCCTTGAGCTTGTGACACAACCGTGTCACCACAGTTTAGAGATAGACTAAGAAGTTTCTTGTGCTCTCTCTTAGCTTTCTCCATGGCCTTTTTTGTAAAAAGGAAAGAGAAGTGATGAACTCTCTATCCAGCTGCATAAATCATATCTTTCTTAGAAACTCAAACTTTAGGACACGAATACTAAGAAAACTAAAATCAAATTTATCTGCTCAGATACTGATGTGTACTGATGCGGTGGTTAGCGGTTACAGCTTTTCGTTTTTGTTGCTGTTACATACTTCACTGTCTTGTTACATTTTCATTTTACCACTTTTATTCATTTTGCATTTTTCATTATTCCTTGTCCTAAATTTGTAGTATTAGCAAAGGATACTTTTAAAAAATGACTTTTATTTGAAAGGCGGAGTTACAGAGGGCGAGGGAGAGGGAGAGGGAGAAGGGGAGAGAGAGAGAGAAACCTTTCACTCTTCCACTAGTTCATCCCACATAGGTGACAGGAACCCAGATACTTTTGGCATCAGCTGCTGCTTTCCCAGGCACATTATCAAGAAGCTGGGTCATAAGCGAGGAGCCTATAGTTGAACTGGCATTCTGAAATGGAATGCAGGCACCCCAAACTGCTGCATAATCTGTTGCGTGCACCGCAGCACTTGCCCAGGATATTTTAGAGACATCTTTGTTACCCTTGGAAGGCTGAATTGGAGACATTTAAACTAAAGATTATTATAATAATCCAGTTTGAAGTAACTAAGGGCTTTAGTGCAGAAGAGCCCTAGAGAGAATTGAGGAAGGAAACAAAAGAGAAATTAAGCTAAAATGGAATGTCTGAATGAGATGTTTGGGGAACAAGTAGTATGTTGAGATCTATAACTCCTTGGTTTTTGGCAAATAGAATTATCAGTTCCAAGACCATAAGAAGAAAGTTTTGGTGATGACAAGTAATTTCATTTTTAAATGAAATATAATTATTTTTCTATTTGAGGGGCATGAGACAGAGTGCTTCCACTTCATGGTTCATTCCTCAAATACACAGTGATGGAGGCTGGGCAATGCCTTAGTGGAGAATGAGGAACTTAATCTGTCTTTGCTGTGGGTGACAGGACCCTAATGACTTGAGCTGTCACCTGCTGCCTCCTAAGGTATCCAATAGCAGAAAGCTGGAAGCAGGATATTCAGATGTGGGACATGAGTGTTAACTGATGGGACAAATGCCCACTGTGATCAGTAGCTCCATTTTGAAGTCTCTGAGATGAGATGCTTGAGAACTGTCCTGGCAATATTGGAAACATTTAACTAGAATTCGAGGGAAAAGTCAGGGCAGGATCCTTAGCTTTTGGCATGATCTTTAAATGTTTGAAGTGGGAGCTGTGAGTTGTAGCCACGAAATAACGAGTATGGTTTTGGACGGATTTCAGAAATAGTCCATTAATTGAAAATATTTTAATATTTTCATTATGCAATTAAAAATTCTGACCTGTTCTCTCTGGCTTCTAGTTTCACATAGCTTTTTGAAAATCCCATATCAACTTTTATAAGAAAAATGTTCTTAATAATTCTGAGGTCAAATATCACTTTCCCATTATGAATTATTCAAAGTTAAATGGAAGTCAAACACAGAGACCTGCAGAGAAGAGAGCAAGTGTTTCCTGCTGCTGAGTCACGATTGTGACTCTGAGAAATACCTTTATTGTGTTTGATTCCAAACTTGGGATAATAACTAGTGTCAAAAGATGGGAACATTCTGTACCAGAATTTAAAAAATACCATTGAATAAAAACGAAAGCTCTGTTAACAGAGTTCACCTTAAACTCTAAGCTGACCTTTTAGTGGGAAAGCTACTGCAGACCGCAGAGGTCGGCTCCTGCGAAGGAAGCAGCAGATTCAGTCTGCAGAGTGTGCTTGTGTATTGACCCTGGTTGATTTAATTCAATGCTAGTGAGTAGAGGAATTGTCAAACGTTGTGCCTTCAAGATAAGCATAGAGAATCAGGAACAGAAGAGGCAAATCATGGTAACAGTGAAAAAGTGAGAGAGCAGGATCTGGTGTAAATCAGTCTCAGCATTAAAAAACTAAAATTGCTTGAAAGTTACTTTAGAAGCCAGCATTCTCACACCAAATGGCTTGTAAACAATCATGTACATCACTTTTGGTGACACGATCCTTTCACGGAATTGATATAGGAATTTGATTTCACTGTATCCTCATCTACTTGTTGATTATATTTAGCATTTTTAATTCTTAGCAGCTATGCAGAATAAAGACTGTTTTCACTAAATTCCTTAATTTGTGTGTGCACAGAAAGTCTGTCAAATAAGAGAACATAGTTATAATTAAAAGCAACCTACAGAGTTATCACATTTGTATCTGTTGGAGAATAACACATTTTCCCCACTGAAAACCTTTTTACTAAAACTCCTGGATTAATGTGATTCCTTAATACTGCAAAAACAAAATTCCATATGCAAACTTGAATACACTTATCAATTCTCTATTAACAACATTTTTCCATATAAGAATTATACCAGTTTTGTGTGTGTTTTTGCATTTGTATTTCTGTTATATCTATTCACTAATAATTACAAGTGATATCAACATGATTTTGAGGTATAAGTTGTTCTGGCCTTTTGTAGGTGGGCACTTCTTAATTTTTTTATACTGAAATATCTCTTCTGCCTGCCATCATTCCTTTCTCCTAATAAGGTGACTATTGATTTTACTGGACTAGTATATAAATAGTGTTGATGTTCAGGGTTTACAGATGTAGGCTATAGTTTCTACCTTCATGGGAGAAGTAATGATAATTGGGAGTCTTAATTACCAGATCATACTCTTACCACTTCAGTGACGTTAGATATGCTACTTTACAACTTAATAAATAATGCACTTACTGAATGTATATAAATGTAAGATATGTTTCTTGACCACTAAAGTTGTTGAAATCCAGCAGCTATTTGGTAGTAATTCCACTGAAAAACTTTCAAGAAAGCAGATGTTTAGATATTATCATATGGGTAACATAAAATGACTTACTGCATATAGCTTTAATTTAAAATACATTCCATATGAGGAAGTAAATTTAGTAAATATTGGCTTAAATTTCCCATTAGAAAATAATATGTCCTTTAAGTCTTTTCTTACTTGAAATTGCTATTATTCTCCTTTTAGTACGATAATTAGCAGACCTTGGAATTGTGTGTGTGTGCCTGAGTGTCGACGTATGCAGTGATGAAAAACTACCTATTGTCTATGCAGTGCATACTTTTTATACCCCTACCATGCATCTATCAAGCATTTCTCTTAGATGTTTTGGCTACAGCAAAAAAATTCCTATATTCATTCTAGCAGTGGATAAGGGTGGAAAACCAGAAAAAAGAGTATTTAGGATTAATAAGTTGGTCAAAATACGAAGTTTTAAGGTGATCAACATTGTGAAAAGCACATCGGGGTGATGGGGATTATGGTGTGGGAGGTGGAACAGTTGAAATCTGAATATAGTTGTCAGAGAATGCATTTGTGTCAATATTTGAAGGAGATGTTAAGAGCCCAACAGCTTTTTAACCAAGCTTATTTCTCTGCATTTTCTCTGGCTTTGATTTCCAGCTTAGTAGAGGAGGGACATAGGAAGTACGGATCAGAGAGAATACCATAAAGGTTTTCACATGTACAAGTAGAGAAAGATTAAAATTTGTTCTGTCATTCTAAGGGAGAAGACGGCACTGTGCTGCAGATAAGAACCAGGTTTTAATGTTTGTACCACTCACTGGCTTCAGGATCTTAGGCAAGTCTACAAGCTTCAGGTTGCTCATCTTTAAAAGGGCAAAAATAATACTTGTGTTATATACATGAAATTGTGCATGTTAAACACATACCACAGTGATTGACATAATATGTAATACACATTGACTATTAACTTTTTGTTTAATAATTTTAACCTTGCAGAATTTCTCAAAGCCTGCTGATTAGCTTTCTTTCTAAAGAGAAACCTGGTATCTAGAATATTCTATAATGATACATTATTTTCCATGTGATAAAAGGAATCCAAATTGTGATTTGGAACACTTTGACTACATTTATTGTTAGACAATACTTGACCAAGTCAAGGTAAGACTATTACCAATGCTCTAATCTGGATACCCAAGATAAGTTTTGTATTTGAGATTCTGTCCTTGTTCTGAGTCTCATGTAAGTATTTTATTTTCGGAAGTTGGTAAATATACTGCAGTGATTACCATTCACTTAGGTCTGTGTTAAGATGTATAAGCATCTGAAATAGAGACTTCTAGGTCTAGGTTACTTTAAAACATAGAACTTTTCTAATAGATTGTTAGAAAATTAGTCTTATATATGCTAATGTAAGCTTCTTTATTGTGATATTTCATTTGCTAAAAAGATTGGCTTTGAACACTTTTCCTGTCCCTTTACGATGGTACAGGTAGGGTAACAATAAAGATTTTTGGCCAAACTGGAACACCCTTTAGAATGAACTGAGTCAGTACTGATAATCATGTGGAGACAAGAGGTGTAAACCAGATCTGTTACAAACTGGGATGTACAGCCGTGGTGCCACAAGACTGCTTTTTTTCACTAGTAAATACATAGAGAATCTAGCCAGTAGCTTAGGAATGAGCAGTTTCTAAAAAGTATGAGATAATTGTTACCACAGGGATACTTTGAGGAAACAAAACAAAATTACCTTCCTTGGAGTAAGGCCAGGAAAGCAGAGTTATTGCCCTTCTTTTTTATTTTCATTTTAATAAGCATTATAGAGCTTTTGTCAATGAGAGTGATTACAAAATTGATTAAAAACTCATTTTAATTCAGACTTCTCCATATAACATCCTTTCTTTAGCCTTCAAGTCCTTTTGCTGTTTCTTGTACTTCTACACATCTCAGCAAACAAGCCTCTATTTGCCTTGGCAAGTCCTCTGTATCTTATTCATGAAGTGTACAGGCCGGTTTCTTTTCTAGTAGACTGCTGGTTGCTGTTTTCAAGTAGCTGTGTTGGTCTGTTCTACTCCTTTTATGACAATAGGAGCTGACACCTCCACAGCTTTTGCCACAGTTTTCAATAGTACATATGTTGGAAAAATAATGAATTTTGGTGAGGATTTGGAAAGAAATGGAAAAAAATTTGGCACGCTTGCTTTTCTGTCTCCTTATTCTTAGTCTGCCCTGCAAGTCTGTGGGCTGAGGTTCAACATAAAATATCTCTCATTGTGCATGGGAAGCTACCGAGGGAAAGGTAAGTTGGGGAAAGAGAAGAGCAGAAAAAAAAGCTGAAGGAAAAACACAGTACGTGAGATTGTCAGACAGATATCTTAAGTATCCAGTTAGCTTCCCAAAATTATGCTGCTTCTCTGATCTTTACCACAAATCATGTGCAGAATTTCTGTGATCTCAAGTGATTATTGCTTCCATTATCATATTAGATTCATAATTTTTGAAAAAACAAAACCCATTTTAAATGTGAATGTGAAAAATGCTGTCATTCAAGTGCTGAAGTGGGTTCCCCCTTCATAAAGTGAGAGAATGGGTTAGATACAGGCTAGAGAGGACTCTAGTGCAGTAAGTCAGCCATACTTATGTGTGGAAATAGATGCTGAATTCTTAAAATTCTGACTTCATCCATGGGACTACTATCTTTTATATAGACAGTGATTCCAGCAACAATGCTCCATAATAGCGTTTAAGAGGTGCTCCCATCACAGTAGCTCTAGATAGTAGAAAGTAGGTGGATGCACTTGTCCAATTACTTTGTATGTTATTCTCCTCTTGGGATGGAAAACAAAGCAAGGATAATTTTTTTTGTATCTATTTTCTAGCTATAGAGAGTATCTATATCTGTGTCTTGCTTATGACTATAGTACATTGTCGTTAGTCTTCATGCTAATACAGCACACTTATCCTTAGGTTAAAAAATATGTGGATGTTTGAGGGGTCTTTGAGGCTGCTTTCTTTTGTGGGTTTGTTATTTGAGAACTTTCACATCAACCATTTTGGTTCTAATCTTGTTTTTCATTTCTGGTGTGTATTTTGCTCATAACCCTGTTTTTATATCATAACACTTGCTGTATCAGCACCCATTCTCTTTCCAGTGCTCAGTTTTAAACAGCCTCATTATAAAAAATATAGTACTTAAAAACATGGCACAAATGTGTATTACTTCAGCACAAGATAGAGAGATTATTAAGAAATGCACTGACTGTTGAAGTAACTTTATCCTAAGGGATGTTTCACTATTTTAATTGATTTTTTTTGCCTTATATTTTGTTAAGAGTCCTTGGAGAAGGTAAATGGCAGGTTACCTCCTGGAAACAAAAGAACACTTAACTTACTTGTTATGACTACCAATTCTGTAAGGTTCAACATTTTCGCATCATTTTGAAATGGCTTACTTTGATAATTTAAAGATGAGGAACAGTTGCTTCAAACTTTAGCTAGTTTCTACTTGATTTTTAAAGAATTTATTTACTTTCATTTTTTTTTATTTGAAAGGCAGAGAGACAAAGAGGGAGAGAGAAATATCCCATTCGTTTTAATGCCTGCAGTAGTTGTTGGGGGGCAGATACAAGTCAGGAGCCTGGAGCTCAATTTGGGTGGTAGGGACACAAGTACTTGAGCTATCATCTGCTGCCTTTCAGGGTGCCCATTAACACGAAGCTGAATAGGAAGTGAAGGAGCCACAACTTGAACCTAGGCACTTCAATATGGCATGAAGGAATCCCAAGAGTCTTAATTACTACCCATTACTTGATTTTTATGTAGCATAAGTTATTTGGGAAAATCAACATATTTTACATATTATGGTAGTTTTTTGACAAAATGAGGGATTACAATTTATTGTATTAAATATTATTACTATTAAAACATTTTCTTCTACGTTCACAAGGCTATACCAAATCCACACCGTGTGACACTGTCTAAGGACTTTAGATGGACTCTCCCACTTCCCCAAATTATAAAACATTACATGACTATAGTTTTATAAATCCCAGGCCTGACTTGTGATGTTCATACAAGTTCAGATGGAGTTAAACTTTTATTTATTTGTTTATTTTATTTCAGGGGCAGAGAGAGGGAGAGAGAGACAAAGTGAGAGACAGGAAAGGGAGGGAGAGAAGGAGGGAGAGAGAGAGGGAGAGAGAGAGAAATCCCCTGTCTGCTAGTTTACTCCCCAAATGCCCACAATAGCTGGGACTGGGCTGGGCCAAAGCTGGAGACAGAATTCAATCCATGTCTCCCAGTCCATGTCTCGATGACAGAGATTCAACCATCTGAGACTTCACCTGAAGCCAGAATCAGCAGCAGAACCGGAACTCAAACCTGGGAACTCCTAAATCAGATGTAAGTGTCCCAAGAAATGCCTTAACAGCTATACTATATGCTATATGCTATATATATATATATATATATATATATATACTATATGCTAGTCTTCAGAATTAAACTCAATAGGCATCATAGCAACTTCAAATCTGAATGTTCCAAAAAAAGATCATAGGATATGTTCATAAACCTTTGTTTTAGTGAATCAGTGGTGTTGTTTTCTACTATTCCACTTATATGTGAAGTGATGCTGTGTACCAATTAGTTCTACACACATGTTCAAATAATATGCAGTTTACATTTATTTTCTACTCATTTGTAGAAGGTACACTTTGGGTCTTTGTTACCTAACCATAGGGCAATAAAGTAAAAGACATGCTAATGTGAAAACTTTGTATGGCTCTCTAAATAACTCAGCTGTGTATCAGACAAAGTGACCCATACCCATCAGACTACAGAATCTGTAATTTGGTGGGTCCAGTGGTCTTGGTACAGGCACTTCTCAGCTCAGCCTCACCAATCTTCCTGATCCAGGTGTTACAAACGGATTCATGTTTTGGATTTCTTTTAGGTCATTGTTGACGCTTCAGTGCAAAGTACTCTCTTGTAGCTTTCAATGCTTTTTACTCAGATAAGTCTAAGAAGATTCTGAAGAGGGAATAACCTCTCTGTTAGTGTCTTTCTGAAGACATGTGGGCTTCATTTTCTTTTAAAAAAGATGGAGATTGCAGATTGCAGATTACTTTTCTTAATTCCCATCTCTCTCTCAAAAAGAAGGGAAAAATTACAGATACTATTGTTTCTTTCAAATATCAATAAGAGATATTTAAGTCTTAAAACAAAATAACCTGTAATAGTGTGCCCATTTAACTTAATCAAGTACAGTTAAAATGAGAATAAACAAAACAAGAGAACAAAATGATTCAGTTGAACCCAACAGCCTGGGTACCCTGCCTTCATTAACAGCTTTTTCATTTTTTATAATGGAAGGTGTCTTATTCTGAGAGGCTAAATTGATCAAGATCTGTTATTTGAACAAGCTTTTCTTCTATCATAAAAATATTTAGCTGATTTAAAATCTATCTGTAGTCTACTTAAGTTTTTTATATATTGAAAAGATTATTATCATTTACTGTTTGAGAAAACTGGATTAAGTTCTACTCTTGTACAGCAGCTTTTTTACAAGAATGGAAACAGCATCCTCCTTTATGAAAAATTACCATCAAAATATTTTCTTAGTTTAATTTTCCCCAATTTTTCAGCATTAAAAAATAGCAAAATAATTTTATGTTTATTTAAACTCCAGGCATTTCACCTAATAGTTACTTATTACAGTATCTAACAGGTTGGAGTCTAATTATTTTGCTGTTGGGGAGAACAATGCTCCCTTTTTAAAAATGAATTGTTGCCTTATTGTTTGTATTCAGCAGTAATGCTAACCATTTAGAAAGAATAAATATTCACTTCTTTTGTCAATAAGAGATCCACTTCATTTATTCCTATTTAGTTGTCTTCTCTTTGTGAGGATTTAGACTAATGAGAAAATCTTAGAAAGATCCTTTACTGTCTAAACACCAAGCACGCAAATGCTTCTCAATAGAAATAACACAAGAAATGCGTTCAAAGACAATACATAGCCTGAGAAATTCTTGTGTGCTGACAGCTCTCCAACAGTGTTGTCACAGCAGGAAGACATCAGTTGAAGAAACAGATAGTGACCTCAAAAAAAGTCTGGTCAGCGGTGTGGACAGGGTTTCACAAGATTATAAATCACCCCAGGGTCGCTCTGTTCCCACCATAAAGAGAGCATGGTCGTTTTATTGTAATCTAATAAGAGATGGGAGCAAAGGACAGCTCCAGTGTGTGTTTGCAAAAAAAATTCTTGATTACAGTTTCAAAACTATACAGTTTCCCTGCTATTGAAGTGCAGATTATAGGGGTTAAGGCCATGTTAGGATTGGATTACCTTTTATAGCTGTATGTTATCCCTGGGTTCATGAATCAGAAAATACTTAAATTAAACTGAACATTTGGGAGTCATCCCAGTATGTAGCATGGAGGTAGAAAATTAATCATGATTTGTTGATAGATTATTAAGCTGTTCATTTGAAGGGGTCTTTCACAGAATCAGAAAATTAACTCTTGTGGGTATATATTAATATGGGGAAAATATCCTATGTATAACAAGTTACTTTCGGATTGGTTTTAGGGGGGGCATAATTTAGTGAAAAAAGCAAGCATTTATATAGAAATGTGTGTAAGTGGTAAAAACATAAAGTCTGGATTGAATTACTAGGAGATTTTTCACTTTCTTGAACCTTAAGTGTTTTTACAATACTAATTTATATTTGTTAGTTTATGTTTAACCAAAATCTTGTAGTTATTATATATTTTAGATGACTCATTTTGACACAAGAAAAGTTAACAATCCCATCTTTAAAATACTTAGGAAGAGAAAATTGCACTGAGGGTTACTGAGAAAATGACAGCTAGAATTTTGAAGAAAAACTCTAGATTTGATGACATTTTAAAATGCTACCTGCTTTTTCATTTGTTGTAGCAGCACTTCATATGGTGGTGAAAAGAAGCTTTTAACTTTTCTTCAGCCATTTTATCATTTGTACATAAGCTTCTTCAACACTATTTGATGTATATACATTTCTGGGCCATAATCAGGCATCCTACCATTTAAATGGATTTTATTTCGTAACTTATCGCCTTTGCTTTGTCAGTTTGTTCCTCTGGAACCATGCTGACATCTCGAGATAAGTCCTATCAGTCTTGGACTATTGAGTGAATTTTGATTGTGAAGAAGCCATCACTTAGAGTGGAGAGAAACAGAATGAGGTCTTATTGCTAAGGATATGTTTTATGTTATGGTTCCAAAACCCAAAGGTAAATAAGATGGAGTTTGCAGATCTTCATTTTTTATTAGGCGTAAGATGGACTTTGCAGGCTGCTTTTATTGTCTGTCTTCTTTTCCCTCTAGGAGTCACGGGCCCCCTGGTTTTGCTCTCATTTACTTTTTTGAGCAAAGATGAATGTGAAAGGGAATTCTGACTCTCGAAGGATATTAGACTGGTCGGTTAAACATAGTGGGTCTTTAATTCATCCCAGTTTATTTTCCACTTGTCAGTTTCTCTTTGTTTCTTCTTCATTTATATATGCCTAAGTAGGTGAGTAGGCAGATTTCACTGTGTCTTCTTGCCTTATACTTCCTCCAGTTCTGCTAAAAACGTTACCACATGAACTGGAAACTGGAAATGATCAATTTCCAGGCGAGCTCCATTCTTTTCTGAATGTACAAAATGTTACTTTTTCTGACTTTCGCAGCCTATCCTGCCTAAAAGAACACAAGCTCTGAGTGTCATTGCAAATTCAAGCTGAAAACAACCAGGAAGATAGTACCACATTTCTTCTTTGAATTTATGCTAACTTCACTTTGTCTTTCATTGGAGGACATAAGAATTTTGCCTATAGAAATAAGATTGATTTGTTCTCAGCCTCTCAGGCCTTTCCTGAATCTGTGTTTCTTGTTCTTATTGTTTTCACTCAAATAAGTGAATTTATCCACTTGAAATAGTTGGTGACTTTAGGAGCAGAAGCATTCTTATCGTTAATAGGAGAGATACTCCTCTATTTCCACACTCTGCTTAGGAAAAGTGTACAAACTGATTCAGAGAAGCTGTCATCTTACACTGAAATTTCTCACACAGCCAAGGAAGAGCAGCATATAGTCATCTGTTTTACATAAGCATTTTTTCTTGGCAATCTTTATTACTGGATGGGCTCAAATAGAAAGCGCTTAAGTGCAAATGCCAACATGTATTTTTGTTAGTAATGCTGAATAGACTGGTTAAGGGAGAAAAACAAATGTACTTACTTTGATTTATCACTTCTGACATTAGCATGTACCATGCTGCTCTCGGGGAAACAAAATGGTTGCACCTGAGGACAGTGATATAAACACTACTTTGATTATTTGAAACAAACCATTAGGCTCTGATGAAAGAACTATTACCATGGTGGATCCTGTACAGGGGGAGAGTGCTTGGAGATAATGGATGAGCAGTCAACAATTACTTGTTTCGAATTTAAAGAAGCCAAAGCTTCGTTTTTAGGAAGAGATAGATTCATAAAGTGAATTGGATTTTGTATGAATTTACAAGTTGAATTTTTGCTGCTACTGTATACTTGGTTGCAGTAACATTTTTATCTTTGATATCCAATTAATTCAATTAGATAAATTTTTTATAAGGTCAAATTGTGTTCAAAGGTGAAGTATAAAGTCATTCTGTTATATTTTTCAAAAATAATTTCCTAAATGGGATTTTGTTTATTGGCCTTTACAGACTGCAAGATGTATTCTTTTTCTTCTATGTTTTCAAACACACACATACATAAAACCAACCTAATTAGGAATTAAACAATTATTTATCTTAGGTGATTTGTAGATGGAAATTATATTTAATCAACACGTAGATATAAAATATTCCATCAACTAGCCAACCGCTAAAATTTCCAAACTGTAATTTTTTTCAGAAGGACCAAATTAACTAAAGTATTTCCGTTCTTGAGGAGAGTAACTCTTAACTTTCCTTCATTTGAGTGGACTGAACATCAGATTACACGACCTTGTTTAGTTTGGAAACGAAATACCTGGTCTTCAACGAACAGGATTTGAATACATATACGTGGAGAATGAGAGTGGGAAGAGTGGATGGTGGATTGCTGAGTAGAGGTGAAGGACTTTGGAGCCCAGGATGGAGGTGAGGGAGAGTGGGCTGCTCCAGGTCCAGGATGAGCCACTGCTAGAGAGCGGGCGCCAAACTGAGAGGGAAGTCAAACCAGAGAGGCACCCGTGTTTTTCCCAGTTTTGTCCTGAGCCCACCCTCAAACCTCATAGCCTACCAATGTGAAAAGTGGAGAGCATTTTTAACAGCGTATCTATTTAAAAAGATTTGCTTTGTGGCCAGCACATTTGCTTATCCCAATGCTTTGCAGGTGAATATATGCTTCATATGATGTTAAAAAACTTTGTTAGTTCACATTACATCTGAAGGTAGATAGCCCAGGTAGGATCAGTTTGATTTACCAGCAAGGAAACACTGGTTTTGAGGTTAAAGAGCTTGCTCAAAGTCAAGGACAGAAAGCTGCAGAGAAAGCAGCAGGCCCAGATCTTATTACTGTGTCCAGTATCTTTCCGTTACCCTGTGACGCAGTTGTCCACTTTTGCAAGATTGTGGTTTCCTGATCCTCAGAGTTCAAATCTTCTTCTGAAGAGTTGTAACAGAGAATACAATGCCAAAAAAAAAAAAAAAAAAGTCAGCATGGGATTTTATTGTCACTGTATCTTAGTCTTACCGATTGTATACATTTTGTTCACAGAGGAGACAGAGGACAGCTTCTGATTGGTGGCATTTAGGTTAACCAACTTGTGCTGCAGTGACTGACCAAGCACACACATCTACCTATCTGCTGCAGAACCTCTTCTTTACTCAATGCATCAAAAACTAGCAGAGCCGGCGCCGCGGCTAATCCTCCGCCTTGCGGCGCCGGCACACCGGGTTCTAGGCCCAGTCGGAGCGCTGGATTCTGTCCCCGTTGCCCCTCTTCCAGGCCAGCTCTCTGCTGTGGCCAGGGAGTGCAGTGGAGGATGGCCCAAGTCCTTGGGCCCTGTACCCCATGGGAGACCAGGAGAAGCACCTGGCTCCTGCCTTCGGATCAGCGCGCCAGTCATGGCGGCCATTGGAGGGTGAACCAATGGCAAAAGGAAGACCTTTCTCTCTGTCTCTCTCTCTCACTATCCACTCTGCCTGTCAAAAAATAAAAAATAAAAAATAAAAAAAAGCTAGCAGAAGGATTATAAGTTTATGGATAACTTCAAGTGAATATTAAATGGTCTTAAAACATTAATAATGCTCTTCTTTGTTACTGTGCATTGTACAGTGCAATTGCTGCAGATTTCAGTAACTAGTTTTTACAAAAAGGACCAGAGGCACTTACCTGCATAAAGGATTTGCTATTTAATCCATGCCTTAAAATCAGGAACATTGGAAGCCCTAATCAGCTATAAATTCATGACTATTCCCCTCACTCTTTTCTCACTACTTCAATTGGCATGCGCAGACTGAAGTTTTATTATCAGTGACGTAAATTAAATTACAAATGTTGGAAGGGCACTGTCCCATTGAAGGTGAATCCAATGTTTTTATAAACTTAATAAGGAGCATTTTATCAATGGCCTTGTTCTTCTGTAGTGTGCTGACAGCCTTTTGATGTAGTCCTTACTTTCTTGCTCTCAGCCTCATTCTTTGGGTCTGCCGTTGCTTCTGCTATTATGGCATCATTTCCTGGTTCAGTGAATGTTTTCTCAAGTTTGGAACTTAGTGCACAATCCAAGGATGCCTCACCAATTAAGTTGCATGTTGATTTTGTTTTTAACCAGCTTGGCATTGAAAGCTATATTCTCCAGATTAATGAAGCCCATGTTGTAATGATTAGTTTTAAATTCCTGCCACCAATATGTTATATAACAGGAGGTTGATATAGTTTAGGAACTTGTAAGTCAGTGGTCTTGCCTATATCCCTGAACGCAGTGCTCATCACATAACCCTGGATAAGTTGGAAATAGTAAGCTGTGTTTAGAGGTGTAAAAGTAGATTTTTGTGCTAGTGTTCAGAATCTAAAGCTGTAGAGACCAACTTTTTCTCAACTCTATTTTTTTATTCTTTCAGCCAAAAATAATTTCAAATTTAGATGATTAAAGTGAGGCTAGCATTTGAATCCACTATCAAGATGATAATACTAATCCTATTTTCCTGGATGTTCTTAATCATTGTCCTCATGGAATTTGAATGTCTTTTGGGAACCCTGTTCAGATTTAATTGTAAAGCATTCAGAAGACTTTGGTTCAGGGTTACTGATGCTTCTGTCTTCCAACTCACAGTTAATGAGAATTCAAGCAATTAGCCCCAGCTGAGCAGTCAACAAACATTCTGTGAGTGGCATTTTAGCCAGGCACTCCTCTAGGTGTGGAAGAGAAAATGGTAAATAAAGCAGCAGTTTCTGTCCACAAGGATCTCCTCTGGACTACATACACCTATAAACATGCAAGGAAAACACAGTGTTTGTAGTGTACTTTTATATGGTTGAGTGTAATACACATATACACACATAGGTGCAAATATGCATAAGAAACCATATTTTACTTATGCGCAAGTCTAGGGTGTTATGGCAGACTGGGAAAGATAAAAGAAATCTCAGTGAGATGGCTTGAACAAATGCGGAAGTGGGAGAGAGACAAGATATGTATGTTACTGGGTGAAGTCATCATACCTGAACTTAGTCTTCCAGGAGAACTATAGGGAGGGATCAGAATCTGGCATATGGAGCAGAATGAACAGAGAACTGTTGATAAGAACTGTTCCTGGATAGGCCAGAAAATTTCAAAGATGATAAAATAGTGTAGTGGGAAAAATTCTTGAAAGGTAGAGAAGGACCAGATCACAGAAGTTTTCTCTCATTTATTTATTTTCAGACTGATTTAATGTGGAATCATTCAAAGAAAGCTAAAACTAGTGTTTATCTAAAATCTGTTATATAGAATCAATTTTAGGAAGGGAAATGATAAGTTTAACAAATATGTTTTATGTTGATTTGTACATACTATATGCAGCATTTTTTCTTTTTGTAAAAGTATTTCTTTTAATATGAAGCAGTCTGATTGGCATTTTATTAAATTCTTTTAACTTCCCATTTTTAAGAGGAAGGATTTTGAATCTGGGTTGATATGCCAGTGTCAGTGGACTCAGGGTGTTAATTCTCTCCATCACTTCAATCTTATGTGTGCAGAGGTACAGATGTTTGTGCTGTTGCCAGATGTCAGATTTGGGACTTGAGGAGGCTTTTCCATATTTCCATATATTGGCTGCTTCCCAAAGGTAAAATGTTATAGTGCATAATAATATTCTTGAAATATAAATGCAAGTTATCTTTATTTTCAGATATTTTAGGTATCAATCAGAAACATATTGAACAAATACATATCCATTCAAAAACTTGTTCACATCAGCATTATTCATAACAGCCCCCAAACAGGAAACAACCTGAATGCACATCAACTGCCAAGCAGGTAATTAAGGGTGGTATATCCATACAGAGGTATATTACTCAGGGTGGGTAAGAAAGGATGCCTCCTATAACATGGACTAACTTTGAAAATGTTGTGCAAAGTGAAAGAAGTCAGACACAAAGGACCAGTTAAATGATTCACATTATAGAACTTGATCTAATAGGGAAAATTACACAGATCTAAAGTAGATAACTGGTAGCCTGGGGAGAGGGAGCAAGAAGGGAAGTAGAAAGTGATTGCCAGTGGGTACAGGGTTCCTTTAAGGGGAATAACACATTCTAAAATTACACTGTAATGATGCTGCACAGCTCTATAAATATCCTAACATTGATCTGTACACTTTAAATGGGTGAATGTAAATATATGAATAATTTCTCGGTAAAAGCTGTGAATAAAAGAAGATACTGAATAGCTTGGATGAGGAGGTGAATTAACTATTGTAAGATTATCACCTGTGTGATTGTTTATTCTTTATAATGATCAAATAAAATGTGAGGGGGGAAATAGTTGGTGCCATGATTCAGTCACGACTTGGGATGTCTACTTCGTATATCAGAATGCTTGATTCAAACCTGGCCTCTCCATTTTCAATTCAGTTTCCTGCTGATGTACATTTTGGGAGACAGCAGAAAATGGCTCAAGTACTTTCTGTGCCACCCTTTGTGAGAGACTCAGATGGAGTTCCCGGCTGCAGGTTTCAGCCTGGCCCAGTCCTTGCTATTGCAGGCATTTTGGGAGTGAGCTGGTAAATAGACTGTGTGTGTGTGTGTGTGTGTGTGTGTGCTTTTCAAATAAAATAAAAATAAATGAATAAAATTAAATGTGAGGACTACATTCAGCAAATAAAAGTAAAATCTAAATATAAAAGAAATAATTTGTTACACATTTAAGGGAACCTTTTGTTTCATTTTAAATATTTTTTAACCTTTAATCCATCAGTCTTTGTGGGCATGAAAATTAATAAATTAATAGCTCTCTTACCTCCCAGGCCAATCAATGATGATTTCCCCATCTCTTTCTCCTGTGAGAATCTCCTTAATTTAACGTTTGATTATTTGGGACATTCTTTGAATTTCCTAGTATGTTTTTATTCAATTATCAAAATAAATTTTAAGGAACAGTATTAAAATTCCAGTGTTTACAAATGTATAAATAGTGCTATCTTCAGTCTTAAATTGCTCAAGGCAATGGATGTGTTTGGACAGAGTTTCTACTTTATTGAATTTATGAAAGGAAACACAAATGCATTTTAGGGCACATTCCCCCATTGTGTAAACTACTCCCTGGGAGTAAGTAAGAGTTATATTAACTCTTTTGATGAAGTAGTAATTGAAATAATACCCTAGTGACTAGAAAGGCTTATCTTTGAAAGCTGCTACAGAAATGAAATGGAGAATTGTCGTTTTAGCCAAAAGGGGAAACTCTAGTTGCAGATGTAGAAAAAAACTAACTAAATAAAATCAAGTCTGCCATGGTTGCCTGCCCAGTTCCTTCCTTCCCTCTCTTTCCCTTGCCAATCATTCCTTCCCTCTCTGTCATTTACTTTTCATTCATTCTGAAAACTCTCACTGAATCCCGGACATAGACTGAATATATGCTACTCTTACTATGGCAACAGGGCCTCTTACTCCTTAGCATGTTTATGTTGTTTATGTAACATTCAATTGCTAGTTGAGCCTTTGTATAGAATTTAAGGAAAGTTTCCTTTCTCTTTCCCTAATTTCAGTCTGTCAATTTATTTTGGGAAGCAGGTTGTGTTATTTTATTTATTCACTTTCTGAGTGATTATTTGACCTTGAACATACTGTTCTGAGTCCCTCCTGATTCATCTTAATAATATTATTAATAATAAGAGTATAAAATGTCAATTGTTATTATGCAAATCAAGTATGGTGATTTGATGTGTGGAGCTTAAATCTCAGCTTACTGTAGATTATAAGTGACAACTGTCCTCAAATATCACACCAAGTAACAATAGCTAAGAGATGTTAAAATGTTAGGCTGACCCTTAGACACAAATCATTTCTTTATTTTAAAATTTGGAATAATAAAATTGTATGAGCATTACTTCTTTTATTACATGGTACCTGGCAACATTTTCAAAGACTTTTGAGCCATTCCATATGGAGAAATTTTAGTAACCTGTTTCTCCTGGATAACCAAGGAATTAATGGAATATACACAGCAGATTTTGGGAGGTATTGGATATAATTCCTGATAAATAGACTTCCATTTTCAGTGAGGGAAATGTATTTCAATAATTTTTCTTGCCGTTTCATGTAACCTTTTAAACTCTGCCATTTATTTACTGTTTTGAAGTATTTTCATATAATCATTTGGTAGTGGTTACCTTTTAGTTATATTGCCATTGCTAGCATTACGTGTTTCTTTTCAAGTTTATGATAATCTGTCTTGAAGTGACTTTTTGAGCAATCAAGAAATGCATACATTTTATCTATAATTGCTTTATTCCATTCCGATGTTTAATGCCACCTTTGGCTATATATGACATAATATGTCAGATGACTTCCTCAGCTGTTATATATTTTAGATACAGGCTTAATGTCCAGTACTATTTCATTATATGATGATTTTGATTGTAATACCAGAAATAAAAAGAAATGTATTTCTCAGTGCATCAGTGAAAAACTTAAAATAAGTTAATCACTTGTCTTTATGAGGCTTTTCATTTTATAGCTGGATGGCTCTCTAAAGTTCCATTGTCATTTTTTAGTATCATTATGTGCATGCATCTAGAAACAGGAGGTTTAGCTAAGAGATGAAATTCTTTTAATTTCCAGTTTTAACACATTGACCCTTTTTTTGTTGTAATAAATAGAGTAACTCTGCTGAATTTTTTAATGGAAATAAAAGATTGAATAATTTTGCTGTCTTATCTTTACAGCCTGTATAAAAGGTTTTAATGAAAGCATTGCTTTTGTTTATTATATATATGTATGAAATAGAAAAAATAATTGTTTTTTGAATATTTTACTTTTCTTGTTTATGAATATCATTAATGATTCTCAGCTTTACAGAAAGTTGTACTGATGCTTGTTATTTTTTGGGTTATAATTCCCAAAGATAAATTTTCTATAGATTTTTAATAACTGTGAAACTGCACATTCAAATACTGGGTTTCTTCGAAATGTTTGTAGAAAAAGGTTTATTTTTACACAAAAACATTTTGAAATCCAGGCACAATTTTTTCTTAACATATATTTTCCATGAACTCTTAGAACATCTGCTCACATACCTAGATTTCAAAATTTTTACAAAATCAGCAACTTTTAATACAGTTTTCCATGGACTTTTAAAAATATCCTCATGTAAGTTTCTCTTTATTCTTTATGTATACCACATTATTTTGAAATTATTATTTGATTTCTTTTATACCTTAGAGAACTATTACATTTAATAATAAGATTAAATGATGTTTTGTTTCTTGCCTTAATTTCCTTGATTCTCTCCCTTTTCTCCTGGTTATAACATGAGGCCCTGGTGGACTGTTAGCTACTTATCTCATCATGAAGACTTTGAAAAATATTACATTCTAACTTTCCTCTTAATCTGTGGTGTCTAAAATGACAGGTAAATTTCAAACTCAGTTTTGATTGAGCATATGCTATATTTTACATACTCTACATAACTAAAATCAAACTGACTTTAGAAACTCTGTATCAAGAAAATCAACCCTAATCCATGAAAGTATTTTTGTTTTGTTTTGTTTTGTTTTGTTTTTTCCAATAAATATCTTTCCACATCCATTCCATTTTGGAAACATGTATTGTGCTAGATCTAATAACATACACAAGTATTATGAGAGCCAAATAGCAATAGCCAATAAGAAGTAGTCACTTTCCACTTTTCCTTAATTTAAGTAATGTGTTAGAGGCTTGTGTTTGGCTTAATAGTTAAGCCACCACTTGCAATGCCAGCATCCCATATAGGTTCTGGCTGCTCAACTTCTGATCCAGCTCCTTGCTAATGCACCTTGGAAAACAGCAGAATATGTCCCAAGTCCCTGGGCCCTGGCACTCATGTGGGAGATCCAGATGAAGTTCCTGGCTTCAGTCTGGCACAGCCCCAGCTGTTGTGGCCTTTGGGGAATGAACCAATGGATGGATGATCTCTATTTCTCCATACCTCTTTCTCTCTTTGTAACTCTGGCTTTTAAATAAATAAAACAAATCTTTAAAAAACTAAAAGATTTTTTAACTTTTATTTAATAAATATAAATTTCTAAAGTACAACTTTCAGATTATAGTGGCTTTTTCCTCTCATAACCTCCCTCCCACCCACAACCATCCCATCTCCCACTCCCTCTACCATCCCATTCATATCAAGATTCATTTTCTTTCTTTCTTTCTTTTTTTTTTTTTTTTTTGACAGGCAGAGTGGATAGTGAGAGAGACAGAGAGAAAGGTCTTCCTTTTGCCATTGGTTCAAGGGTTCATTTTCAATTATCTTTATATATAGAAGATCAATTTAATATAAACTAAGTAAAGATTTCAACAGTTTGCACCACACAGAAACACAAAGTATCAAGTACTGTTTGAGTACTAGTTATAGCATTAATTCACATAGTACAACACATTAAGGACAGAGATCCTACATGGGGAATAAGTGCACAGTGACTCCTGTTGTTGATTTAACAATGACACTTTTATTTATGACGTCAGTAATCACCCTAGGCTCTTGTCATGAGCTGCCAAGGCTATGGAAGCCTCTTGAGTTCGCCAACTCTGATCTTATTTAGACAAGGTCATAGTCAAAGTGTAAGTTCTCTCCTCCCTTCAGAGAAAGGTACCTCCTTCTTTGATGGCCCATTCTTTCCACTGGGATCTCACTCACAGAGATCTTTCATTTAGGTCACTTTTTTATTTTTTATTTTTTTGCCACAGTGTCTTGGCTTTCCATGCCTGAAATACTCTCCTGGGCTTTTTAGCCAGCTCTGAATGCCTTTAGGGCTGATTCTGAGGCCAGAGTGCTGTTTAGGACTTCTGCCATTCTATGAGTCTGCTGTGTATCCCACTTCCCATGTTGGATCGTTCTCTTCTTTTTAATTCTATCAGTTACTAGTAGCAGACACTAGTCTTGTTTATATGATCCCTTCGACTCTTAGTCCTATCATTTTGATCAATTATGAACTGAAGGGAGGGTGTGAACAAAATAAAGACATACTTTTCTTGCTTTGGTGGTAGTTTAGCTAGTAATCCAAGTAAAACTCTGTAAGATTCAATCTAGCTTTTGTAGGTACCTCTCTTCACCTCAAAAGTAGTGAAAGTCACATTTCTAATTATAATACTAGCTTATTTGTTATAGGATATTAATAAATTATAGAAAAATTCATAAACACACTTAGATTTCACTGAAATGAGTGTATGTGAATATTTATGTGGTTTATGTGTATGTATGTATCTATAATTTTATTGATTTGATTTTTTTGAATATGTGTTTATTTACTGGAAAGGCAGAGTGCTGGAGGTAGAGGGAAAGACAGAGGGAGAGAAAGAGAGACATCTTCCTTCCTTAGTTCACTCCCCAAATAGCCACAACAACCAAGTTTAGGCCAGGCAGCAGCCTGGAGCCAGGAACTCTATCCTGGCCTCTTCCATGGATGACAGAGCCCAAGCACTTGAGCTGTCATCTGCTGCTTTCCCAGGCTTATCAGCAGGAAGCTGGATTGGAAGTGAAGTTGCCAGGACTTTGATATGGGATGCCCGCATTGCAGGCAGTGGCTTAAACTGTGCATCATAAAGCTGGTAGCTGCTGATTTAAAGTTTAAGGGAGATTAGTAGGTAGATAGTATTTCACTTGTTTGCTCACCAAAAGGGAATTATTAAACAACATTGTGAATATCTTAAGTGCTTCATGGTTGTTTGATGGAATAGTAAAAATAAAAATTGTGTGTTAACTTAAAAAAATAAAGCTATATTATCATCCTCTAAGTCAAAGACCTAAAAAGAAAAATAACATAGCTATTCACACCTTACAGGAACATTCCAAATAGAAATAAAAGCTGAATATTAGGCAGAAAAATGAGACATACACAAACTTAAGAAAAAATTAAAGTTAATAGGCTGATACTTGAAATTTCAGGATATCAAAGTGAAATGGATTTCAGAATCATCTAATCAACTTCTTCCAATTTACAGGTGAATGGGTTGATGGTACACAGAGGAACTTCGTAAACAGAAATAGTAGAAAACTATAAGTGAGCTCATGGGTAGAAAAAGATAGAGTAGGTCAGTTTTCAATTCTAATACAGTATAAAAAATATCAAAATTAAATCCATTCAAATAAACCAATCATCAAAGGTAAGTATTAGTCTACTGAAGCCCATGTTCATGAATTAGCAAAGCAGGTGATTCTCTTGCATGGGTTCATCACTCCTGCTGGTTTGATTACTAATATAAGGCACACCTTCTACTATGTCTACTTATGAAATTTCCAGAGTCAGTCTTGACTTTTCCATGCAGTGTCTTCATGGCATACATGCATTTTATGATCCACTCTTTTGATCTAGAATTATGGAATTAGATGGGTAAGGTTCATATATTTGAGGCATGATTCAGTGGTGTCATGAGGTCATAAGAGGAGAAATAAGAAAGATGTTTCTCCTTCTCATTTTGTCCTCTCTTTAGACTGTTGCCTTCTGATACAACTGCCCTTACACATTTATGGAATAATTTTTTAGGGGATGATTGACAATCCTAGCCTTTCTCCATAAAGCCTATACTATTCCTAAAATGATCTATTACAGAACATTTTCTGATGCGCTTTCTAACTTAGATTATGGATGTATAGCTCTTTGGTGGTCCGTTTGTGGTTACACTTTTATTGGATTTACATTGTCAAAAATATATTTTAAATTGACATACACTGTTTTTGTTCTTTTAAAACCTGAATTTTAATGTATTAGTATAAAGTGAAGCCATCAACAGAATATTACAGAAGTTTAGCAGTTGAAGTAGAATCCAGTTATCCTACCAGAGTCTAGAAATTCCTCCTCCAGGCTTTTGCTAGACTTTGTGGTGTCTTTGGGAGTTAGAATCCTCATTTTATGAACAGTTGTGACCCCGTGGTTACAGGAAGGTGCTGCTGCTGACCCTGAGTGTAGAAATGTGTGTTTTCCCTGGGCTGGATGCCAAGGTATGGGCATGGAAACAGGGGCTGGGCTTCCCTCAAGTCCCTGGGACCCTTCCTACCACTATGGTGATACAGTAGATGCACTGGACTTCTTGTTATTTCTCTTTCTTCCTTAGAAACTCTGCCTTCTCATATCTTCTTGTGATTAACTTGTTATCCTTTGGGATCAGCTAAATGAAACTGGGCCAGTTCTGCCCAGTGTTACTCACATCTTCTTATCCTAGTACCCTTTACTGTCTTGTGTTTTGTTTTTGCTTTTGCCCTTATCAATATCTGAAATGATCTTATTTGGTATCTGAGTTTTGTCTCTTCCTCATTAGTATGTAAATTATTTTGAACAGGGACTTTGTTTTTTTCACTATTGCATACCTAGTGCTGAGAACAGCACCTGGCACTTTGTAAGGAATTAATTAATGTTTCTTAAATGAATGATGAAACAGCCTTTACAGTTTCCTATTTGCTTTCATTCTGTTAGTAGTGGAAAATGGAGGTTGTACATTCTTATTATATTTCTGATGGTAAAAGGGGACATGGCTATAGAAAAAAGTGGTTCCTCATCTTTGCAGTGTCCACTAGAGAAGTGCCTTGTAATACCTGTGACCATGAAAAACACTTTCATCTAGAGACTGCCAGTCGCCGGTTAGGATCACATAAAAAAAAAAAAAAAAAAGAGTTGAGAGACAGAAAATATCCCATGACAACCTTGTTAAGGTAGGCGCTGGATATTTTCCATGTGATCCTCCTGAGTTCAGGGGTGGGGATCCTTTGTTCTGCCAAGGGCTATTTGAATATTTATAATATCATTCATCGGCCATACAAAATTAACAACTTAAAAATTAGCTTGATGTAGACGTGCTGAATTTTGAGCCTTGCCTGTGCTTGCCTTGGCAGGGTCAAACCAAATGATTCTGTGGGCCTCATGTATCCCACGGGCCAGACATTCCCCACTCCTGCTCCAGACCCATCCGACACGTTTGCCATTTGGCTCCGTCCCCTGGGAAACAGATTTTTATGGACAATCTTTTTGGCCTCCCTTGCCCTCTGGCTTCTGGATGTAGTCAGTCAGTAAAAAGTGTTAGCTGGAGGAGAGAGGCCAGAGAGAGTAATATCAGGGTATTAATTTCTTTCGTTCCTTTTTGCTGCTTAATGAAGTGTAGCTTCATCCTTCTTCCAAAATTCATAACTCCTGTAGGGATTCTCTTTTCCATACCTTCAGCCACACTCTTCAGTTGCCACAGCTGCTCGGCCTCCTTGGCTCTTTTAGGCCTCCTACCTGATAACCCAAGGTGTCATACACTGTGCCTGACTTGTTTATTTCAATTCTGCTGATCCTTTTGACTGTGGCCCTGACATTGCCTAACTCTCCTTAGTTACACTCAAAGGGACCATGTTCTCTATCAAGTCTGTGATGGATACCGGTCCATTCCTGGGAGTTTCATGATTCATGAAGATGTATTTAGAAAACTAGAATGAGAACCTAAAATTAAAATATGCTTTTGCAGCTTTATCTGGGTTAGAAGTCACTTGATTGCATCTTTGTCAAAACCAAGCTTCTTTACTGTCCAGACCACCAAGAATTCCCTTTGAGCCAATGCAAATTATTTATTTTGACTTTAGTATTACCATTATTATTTTGCTAACTGGAAGATAAAAATAAACATTTGGACATTTATTGGTGAGTATTGGTTACTACTGGTGCCTAACCTGGACTGTGTATGCGAGCGTTTGTATAGGACACCTGAAGAGGAAGCAGTTGCTTAGAAGCAACAGGAAATGGTGGTGGCTTTGATGAGGTCACAGATCTGGAGATTATGAAAATGAACAAACTTCAGCCACTTCTCACTACAAGCAAAGTGCATCCAAATGCATTACTGGGACTTCAGATATCGCAAGACCTGCCCTTTACCAAGGCCTTCTCCAACTTCCTGTACAATCAAGCTGCATCCACAATAACTTTCTGATCTTGCCTTCAAGTTCATTCCTCAGTGTCTTTTTTTCATTACTCATTTCTCCACTTCCTCCTAGAATGACCTACCCATACAGCCTAGCAGAGACATGTCCATAGCCCAGCTATTCTCTGCAAAGCCAGTCTGTTTTAGCCTCAAGATAGCATATGTTTATTTTATTATTTTTTACCTCCAACTCTTCTAGTTTCTTAAAGTCAGGATTCTGGTGACCTGTAGAAATATAAAATGAGACATCAGTTTAATTTAAAATTTCAAAAGCCACGTTAAGAAAGTTCAAAGAAAAAGGGGAGAGTAATTTTAACAATGTATTTTGTATTGCATCAGCATACTTAATTTCCTCCATACAGCCAAAATAGTATCATTTTCAACATGTAGTCAATTTTAACAAATATTAAATGAAATGTTTTACTCTTTATTTTCCCATAGTGCATCTTAGAAATCCAGTTTGTAGTTTATACAAATTGTCTATACTGTGCAAGCATTTCAAGGAAGCACATTTCCAGTTCCCAGTAGCTACATATGACTTGCAATTGGTTGCTGTAATTTTCAGTGCAGGCTTACTTCCCTGACATTCCACCAGAATCACTGGTACCTAGAGGAGTGCTTGCCATTTTTTTGGTGTTGTTGTTGTGGTTTAAGTTTTATTTATTTATTTACCTGAAAGGCAATGCAACAGAGAGAGAAGGAGATACAGAAAGAGAGACAAGGGCTGACACTGTGGAGCAGTGGGTTAAAGCCCCAGCCTGCAGCACCAGTGGCATCCAAAGTGGGTGCCAGTTCAAGTCCTGGCTGCTCCATTTGTAATCCACCTCCCTGCTAATGTGCCTGGGAAAGGAGTTGGGCCCCATACCTATGTGGGAGACCTGGAAGAAGCTCCTGGCTCCTGGCTTTGGATAGGCCCAGCTCCAGCCATTGCGACCATTTGGGGAGTGAACCAGCAGATGGAAGACCTTTCTCTCTGTGTCTCTCTCTATAACTCTGTCTCTTGAATAAATAAAATCAATCTTAAGAAAAAAGGAAGAGAGAGAGAGACAGAGAGACAGAGAGAGAAAGAGAGTTCTTCCAGCTGCTGGTTTACTCCCCTCACCCAGCCACCCACAGAATGCTGGGACTGGGCCAGGCTAGTGCCAGAATCCCAAAACCTCATCCAGGTCTTAGATGGGGTGGTAGGACCTAAGGACTCAAGCCTTCACATGCTGTCTCCAAAGATTTGCATTAGCAGGAAGTGGTATCAGAAACGGAGTTGGGACTTGACCCCAGGCACCCTGATATGTTATGTGGGTGTCTCAAGCTGTAGCTGAAGTGGCTGCAGCCCAGTGCCTTCCCCATGCTTGCCATTTTCTAAGAGAACAATAAATACTCACTACTGATTTACCAAGTGGCAGAATTACATTGTTCTTAGACAAAATCTCAGTGTGTTGGAGCTGTAATTGTGGCAAAGAGAGCCAGAGTGTACTAGAAACAACATTCTACACCTTTACTGTGCTGGGATCTAATATGCAGTCCTTCAATAACTCTGTGACTGAGAAAGTTCTCCTTATCTGAGCCATGGCTTGCCCTACCTGCATAGTGAAAAGGTTGGGCTACCTGAGTGTCAATGTCAGTTCCAATTCCAATATATATTTCCTTTCTCTCCACCTTTTTTTTTTTTCATATAATACAATCTTACTTTCCCCAAGAAGTACAATCATGGCAAACATGAGATAAAGGTTAGATGCCACTGACTCTTGGAACAGTTTCTTACGATTTCTGTTACTTCTGCCAAAGTGGTATCTTTTCCAAAGGAAGCCCTGATTGCATTCTTGTTGTTATTATGTTATTATTAGTGCAGACTTGGAGATATTGTTATTGAAATATTTTTTTCTTTGATTTATTAGCTGTTTTCTAAATTTAATCTAAAGATAACCTTTATTTTTGTCAATCTGAGAACATGGTAAGACCTGCTAGAAACATAAACCCTCCTTTATGTTGATATAATCATCTGTACCTCAAGGTTTTATGCTTAGTATTCAGTATTATGCCTCCTATGTGAAATTTCGCTTGTATCTTTTATTGAGTTTTATTCATTTGGGAAAAACCTCACACTCTTTCTCAAAAAGAAGTACTTGACAAATCACTCAACTCTGTTCCAAAAGGCAGTTATGATTTTTTACCACTCTGATGTCTTTTTCAGTTATTTTGAATTCTGATATCCCTAGTTGTCTTTCCTTTTATAAATGGCTATAAAGACTATTACCACCTTGTTTGAAAACGTGTCACTTCACAAACTGTCTGTTAGAAAAGTGCTCGCCTAGTTCACCAAGTGAAAAAACAGAAACAGTGTTATTTTAGGCAATGATAATGACGAATAGCATTGTGCATTGAAGTCTGGCTCTCACTCAGCTACTTCCCTTGTCTTTTGGAGGCACATGAATACTTTCAAATCCACACCTAGAAAACAGTCTGTGGACGTTTTTACTTGGACAGTCTTGCTCCAAGGAATATTTGGACATTAGCATAAAGGTTGCACATGTTATACAAAGTGTAATTAAAGAAGCTTTGATCCCCAAATGTCAACTAGCTTGCTAAGTGTCATAACAAAGTGTCAAGCATCTGGTATACAGTTAATTTGTAGTCATTAACTCCATATTGTTGATGTGACAGTTTGTTAGCAAAGCAAGCTTGACAGTTGCATTTTGTTCTTGATTGACACCTCCAGACCTCCCCACCCGTTTAGTTTACATTCCTGTTGAGGTTTCCTCAGGTTGCATTTTTATTGCTTAATTTCTGCCAACTTACTAGTTGAAGTGCTGGTAAACTTTTAAAAACATATGCTATAAGTGCAGCATTTCAAATTCCTCCTCTAAACTGTTCTAAATTTGCAGTAATGCTGGAAAGGAAGAAATGCTTGGTGATCTTTCTTCAGAATCTAAATATTGTTCAAGTAACAGGACAAGTGCATGATTATGATGTATAATTGTCAGAAATAGCATACTTACAATATGACAATTGCTATGGCAGTTAATTTAGCCAGCATTAATTTCTAGTGCAGTTCCATTAATATTTTCACTTTTCAAAGGCTCAGAAAACAGATCATGGGATACTTTATCATATTCTTAATTGCATTGATTTAATCCAAAGAGTCCATTACAATCTAATTTCAATCCTTTAATGTTTTAGCAGTTTTAGTTGTATTAAATTATATGCAACTTGTTTGATGCCAGGTTTTTACCACTGTTATTAATAGAATCCCATTTAAAATGTTTTATAAGATACTTTCTTCTTCATTGTAATGTGTTCTTTAGTTATACCAATCCTACATTTGTAAATTATGGAAGGTATTAGTGTAATACATATATGAAGGAAGAATCAAATGCACATTTACAATACAGAATGTGAATTGATATACACAATGTATTCTTATTTAATCCTGTTATTTCAGCTGATGTATAGTAACTAAGGTAAGCAAAATGGATAAGTTATAACTTGGTACAAAGTTGTGACAACAACCAGAATGTTTCATTCACTAAAGATTATCATGTAAAAATTACCCAGCTGGGGTCCTGTGCTGTGGCACAGTAGGCTAAATCTTTGCCTGCTATGGCCTGGGAAAGCAGTGGAAGATGGCTCAAGTGCTTGGGCCCCTACACCCACATGGGAAACCCAGAAGAAGCTCCTGGTCCCTGGCTTTGGATCAGCTCAGCTGAGGCTGTTATGGCCATTTGGGGAGTGAACCAGTGGATGGAAGAGCTTTTTCTCTGTCTCTCCATCTCTCTGTCTGTAACTCTGCCTCTCAAATAATTAAAAAAATTACCCAATTCAAGAAAGTAGATTTTCTAAAAAAGCACAGTGAAATTTCTGATCATTTTTTGATTTATATTCAATTTATCTAGTTTATTTTTTTGCTAATAGTGCCACTGTCAATTCATTTGTTGAAAGCATCATAACCTGTCAATTAATCACATGCATTAATTTTATCTTTGCCCTCAAATAATTATTACAAGAATACATCATTTTGGAGGGGGCCCCGTCTTGAAGCCTTGAAGTATGCATCACGCCACCATTTCACTTTCAAATTGACATTGCACACTGAATGAATATATTTATTCAACTGCTTAGGCTTTGAGTTTTGATCTATGAGATGAAGTCATTGGTCTAGATAGTCTCTTATGTTTCTTCTAACTCCAAAATTATAGATTTACATTATGATTGGAAAGATCTATTGTTTCAATGTTGATATGATATGTCTCGTGGAACTTGTGATTTTGAATGTTGAATATTCTTGCCCTTCAGTAGTCCACTGGATGATTTGAATGAGAAGTAGTTCAATGAGATCATAGTTTAGGTTTCTTCTTAAATCTGTACTACGTTATAATTGCTTTTCTTTCCAGTCATATTGCCTTTGAGTTGAAGAAGTGAATTCTCTCACAGAATGAAGAAAAGAACGTCATTTGTGGAATTATGGGAAGGTTTCTGTGGGTAGAGGTGAGAACACCTGTCTGTATATCTGAGGAATTGTGGAACTGCAGCTTGAGGTTGACCCATTGGCTTTGACACACTGTAATAATCACTGGCCTGATCACATGACAAAATTTGGGGCAAGTGACTGAACATGTAGAGTCTTCTGTTTCTTTATCCTAAATGTAGAATAATATCTACCTTGGAATATTTTGTAATATGAAATGATACAATTGTGGGCAAAGGGTCTGATCCTTGGTAGGAGCTCTATAAACAGTTGTTATGACTATAATTTATTAAACTTAGAGTATTTTAAAGTTCAATTCAATCTCAAAGAGAAGTAGTAAAACCCATTACTTGGAGCTGGAATGCATGTGATGACTGAGTGTATAGCCTAGAAGGTAGTAAAATGTGTGAAGTCCGTATATTTGTTTGAAAATTCTGAATGTGTTTACAAAACTAGGCATATCAGACTACATTTTAGTAGAAGTCATATGTGAAACCTGTAGGAAGAAGTTTAGCTTAAGCAGTGATGGTGTGAAGAGTAGCTTTGCGTTTTCCCATCTTGCAAAATAGTTGGCCTGGAACAGGTCCAGCAATTTGAGATTACCTGACTGCACTGTTCTTTAACATTTGAATTTATGTGGAACCATGATTTAAACAGCATTGGCAATACAGGTGATACAGAATTCTGATTTATAAGTTCTGAAATGATGGTGAGAATAAGCAAAATTTTCCAGGTATCTATTTTCTTCTGACAAATGACTTGAGAGTTTTTTTTTGTGAAAAGAAATCACAGGTTAAATGATAGCATAGATTTGATTAAAATATAACAATATGTAAAATGCACATAGGAGGGACTCACATATATTAAATGCTGGAGTCCATTGGAAAAAGACTTCAATGAATTGTTACCTAATCTATTTTTTAAGGCTTTATTTATTTATTTGAGAGGTGGAGTTACAGACAGAGAGAGGAAGAGACAGAGAGGTCTTTCATCTGCTGGTTCACTCACCAAGTGGCTGCAATGTCTTGAGCTGTGCTCATCTGAGGCCAGAAGCCAGGAACTTCTGAGTTTCCCACATAGATACAGAGGTCCAAGCACTTGGGCCGTCTTTCTACTGCTTTCCCAGGCCATTAGCAGAGAGCTGTATTGGAAGAGGTGAAGCAGAGACATGAACTAGTACCTAAATGGGATGCTGGCACTGCAGGCAGAGGCTTAGCCTCCTGTGCCACAGTGCTGGCCCCTACTTATTTTATGTTTTTGATGGTGCTGTTTGGATGCCATGTAACCACCACTGACCTGTCCTCCATAACTGATTATCGTATATAATTTTGGAATGAAGTTAATGTCTTTAATCTGAATTCATTAAATTAAAAAGAATACACAAGCACAGAAGTTTATTAAGTACAGTACAGTAGAAAGTGTGCAAAATTATTCTATAGCTCTAGAATTTTTAAGGAAGAGAACTGACGTGAAAATGTGACAGAAGAATGTACTGTGCTGGTGTATTCTGCAAGAGAGAAAGTGGAGATTAAGGATCACAAGCAGTCCAATTTTTACCCTTTGGAATAAAATTCACATAAAACTAGGGTTTTTATGGCTGATTTAAATATACTTTCTTGAATATAATCCATTGGAAGATCTATAAATAAATCATAATTCCAATTGTAAATCTATATGATTTCGTGGTGTTAGATACTCTCAAAAGTGTCAGAGGGTCAATAATTAAACGATAAACAACTAGTAAGGTAGTGCTTTGTAGAAGAATGAGAGTCTCAAGAGAGCTTTATTTTTTCTTGGTTCATAAATTGTGATTGAAAAAGTCAAATAGGCCATATTTGGTATTTGTAAGTTGTGCTAATTTTAGAAACATTTTATTTCATAGAAAATTGGTTTATTTCAATTCAGTCTATGACATAAGGCTATTTCATAAAGTTCAGGGAAATGGAATTTAAAATGAATTTATTTTGTGCAAAAATTTTTGACATTTTCCATTTGAAATCCATTTTTTCATAATACACATCTTCTGCAAACTTTCTGAAGACCCCTCATATGTAATGAACTAACAAGATTTTTCTATCAAAGGTTTCTTTGGTACAGTTTCAGCCACTTATTTTATAGTTTCAAATCACCTTTTAAAATTATTTTACTGTTTTACTGTGAGGTAATTAAGATTTTGTTAGAGAACTGTAGTAACAGTTTTGAAGAAACTACTTTGTGTTGTAAGTATAAGTTTGTAATTCAAGAATATCAAAGAAATTCATAATCTAAATTTTGAAGCACTGATTATAATGGGACACAATTAATACACTAGTAAGAAATTTTTTTGATTGCCAAATATTAGATAGCTTATGTATGGATAGAATTAATTAGTATGGAAGAGAATTATTTCTTCTAATTCTTTTAAACTGATATTTATAGAATATTCTCAAAATATCAATGAAACAAAGTGTTTTGGTTTAACCGAATATTTCTTCAAACTGATTTTTCTGTTGAGCTGGGACACTGGTAATCTATACTAATGAGTACAAGAGCCATTGCAGATTATAGTATTTTGGGAATTAGCAACTAAGCAAAACACACAAATTAAAGAATCAAAAGCATCATAAAATGTACTGCACCATAAAACCTACTTGTTCATTTATTTTGACAAGTGTAGTTTAATTTAAATAATTTATGATACTGTGTACTCCACAAGTAACTGTAACATAGTGCATTTTGTTAACAAATAATGAAGTTGAAGCTATATGAACTTTTAAATATCATTGTGCTAAATGATTACAGCAATTAGTTTATCTTCTGTCTACCATTTCTACAGGCAAATTCATAGTATTTTCTCTTCTTGTTTAGGATAAAAAAGTCACATGAGCCTATTGTATATCTTAACAATGCTTTTATTGCTGATTTTTTAATTAATGAATTCATTGGGAATGCAACTGTTTCATAAAACAAACCATGTTAAAATAAAATTCCTCAAAAATCCAGTGATTTGTTGTAGGTACTTAGTATTACACTAAATTAGATTACTCCTGTTAATGTTTAGACCTTGGTAGTTGCAGATGTTAAAAATATCCCCTTGTTGGGCTGGCGCCGTGGCTCACTTGGCTAATCCTCCGCCTGTGGCGCCGGCACCCCGGGTTCTAGTCCTGGTTGAGGTGCTGGGTGCTAGTCCTGGTTGCTCCTCTTTCAGTCCAGCTCTCTGCTGTGGCCCAGGAGTGCAGTGGAGGATGGCCCAAGTGCTTGGGTCTCTGCACCCGCATGGGAGACTGGGAGGAAGCACCTGGCTCCTGGCTTTGGATCAGCGCAGCGCCGGCCATAGTGGCCATTAGGGCAGTGAGCCAATGGAGGAAGACCTTTCTCTCTGTCTCTTTCTCACTGTCTATAACTCTCTCTCTGTCTCTCTCTCACTGTCTAACTCTGCCTGCCCCCCCCAAAAAAAATCCCCTTGAACAGACTCTCCTATTATTGTGATGTGTAGTGTAATAGACACTATTTTCAATATTACATAAACCTGAATTTCAGTCTTGTCATCTTCCATGCTATTTTTCCTTCTCTCAACTATAAATTAGTTCTTATAATTATTTCTTTGTAAATGGTAATGTTTTTGTGAATGTTAAATAATGTAACCAAAGTGTCTGGTATAGTGTTTGACACTTAATATCCTCATTAAAAGATGGTTGTATTATATTAACAGTTGTTAACTTACAATGGTGATATTTGCAAAGCTGGTCTTCAGATCAGCTATTTCTACAGTTTTGTGTAATATTTTTCTTTCAGTAAAAGTGATTCATTTCTCTGTCTACATCTTTACACACACAGACACACAAACACACATGAACACACACACATACACTGTGTGTTCTGTATTTTCTGCTATGGCATGCTAGAGAATTATCTTAATTTCCACCATTCTTTCCTCAGTCTATTTCACCTGAAAATTCTGAATTTAAGAATTTAACGTTCAAAAGTGGGGTGCTTAAATCTGTAGCTTTAGTTTTTTCCAAAGCTGGGACCTTCTCATATTAGTTAATCTTTAATTATGATTTCATTCTGTAGTTTATGTCCTTTCTGTTCTGTCTCTATACTCTTATGTCCCATTAGTTTTGCTAATGAGGAGTTATATCATTTGAGTACATATATTTTGCTATGAAATTATTGTTAAATAAGACTATATGCCACAGAGAAGGCAATACATCCTTATTTGGAAGGAATAAGAAATTGACATTACTACATGTTTAGCAGTAATGACATTCATCTTTTTGTTATACCATTTTTATATGCTCTGTATGCTTTTTCTTTAGTTTTATTTATTAATTAGTGACACTATTTTCAATGTAATCTCAAAAACACATATATTAAACAATATTAAAATAACATAAATATCTTTTTTGAGATGAAGGAAATATATATTTTCATCTCATGTATTTGTTTTCTGCTTGAAATATGTTATGAATACCTCATCAGGTAAAATGTGATAGTTATAAAGATATTCCTAAGAATATGAATGACAAAACTTTATAAAGTGTGACAATCATCCGTTTTATTTCTCCCCAATGTAAACACTTAAAGCATATAAATGGTCTATGCTTTAGAGTATCCTTCAGAATTACAAATATGTCAAGAAATCTAATTTGTATGCATCAGCTTCTATTCCTATGTTTGTGTTGGCTTTAACTAACAGCACAGCTTTTAATTGTGAGGTTTTAAGTTCTGCAATTAAAATTTACCCTTTTTACTAAGAGAGTTGAGTGATAGTTCTTTATTTACTTTAGACAGTTTAGACAAATTATATTTAAAAGAGCATAAAGATGCACAGAGCATATCCTGATTCAGAGAAGGTCAACGTATCTTAGTCGCATTTTTTGAAAGTTTTACCTTGAACAACTAATGATTCTTCCTAGTGTATTGACTAAACCTCACTAAAGACATACAAGCAGGATGTCAAACTGCTTTAAAACATTGACTCTTTTGAAATCAGTGACCAAATGACCTTGAGCAGAATAGGGAACATGATATTTTCTATCTTATGATGTTATATTAAAATCACCTCTATGAAGGATGCACAGATAAATTGCATTAGTGCCTCCAAAGATGCTTATATTTCTCTTTTGATTACTTTTGTGTTTATAAAAATAATGAAAATTCTTTACAAACTACTAGAAAATTTGTTTAGGGCTTTGACCACAGCAAAAATGTAGTAGAAATTCTGCAGACAGATGTTTAATTTGATCATGGGGGACTATAAAATGGATAATTCTGGTCAATAATGAAAGTTGAGGTCACAGAAACACATTTGTAGAATAACTTCAACAACAAAAATCTCTAGGAGACTTTTGAAGAGGGATTATAGATATGAAATAGAATTTAAATTAATTTCTGAAAATCTGGAGATATCTGTCTAAAGGAGAGTGAAAGGCATTTCAAAGACGTAGCAATGTAAGGGAAATCTATTTGACATCTTTTGCATGTGTAGTTTGGTTTGTTGGATGTGTTGGTCGTGGTGGGAGGTGATATCAGAGCTACAGTCTTGAGCATTAAGCAGGAAAGATTTGAGTTGTGTTTTTAAATAATCTACTCTGACAACATTATTTGATGAGGTTGCTGGTAGTACCAGGAATAATATTCAGGGACAACTGTAATCAAGGTTAGAAATTCTGGGGACTTTTAAATTAATTTGCAAGGCCAGTAATGATTGGATATAGAAAACAGAGGTCCAGAAATATTTGGGATGTTAAACTGAGAACTATTGCTAAGTTATGTGAATGAGAGTAAAATTGGGGTGTGGGTTGATTTTATAAATATTTTTATCTGTCAAGTTTTAGGAAATTAATTTATCAAATGTTGATATTAACATTGATATGATATAATAATCAAAGATACACTGTTGGGTTCTTCTTTCTAGAAATATTTATTAGCCAAAAACAACCAGTTAAAATAAAAAAAATATTTTTTGGCTTTAAGGTAGAATGAAATTTATTTTGGCCAGTCTTAAACTATGCACTTCTATATTTCTATGAATTTGTACAGATTTATGAAGTTGCCTGTTAATGGCAAATTGCAGCTAATATTTTTACATATTCAGGGATTTTTTTTTCTTTTTTGCAGTCTGTGATAAACACTGGCAGAGCATTATAAAATGACAGGGGTGCTGAAAGTGAGAATGAACTGGCAAACATGAAGTTCTAATATTTATTTTAATGTCAACAAAGCTGCAGTTCCAAACTGTTAATATATTAGCAAACAACTTTGTTGGCATAATTTGGAGTTCTTTTTGGATATAAACCTACCATTTTCATATATAGCTATTGCTTTAGATGAATTTTACTTGTACTGATCTAAGGATACTGATTTAAGTTATTTTGTTCTGCAAAAGCAGGGACTGCTTTGGGCAAAACTGCAAAGTATGAGAAGTTTCTTTCTTGAACCCACCTTTAGCTGGTAGTTGCCACACTGTCCCATCCGTCTCCTTGTATCCTAGAAACCCGGGATGCTGTTTCCACCTTGTTTCCCATACCACAATGTAAACCCATCTCTACTTTATAATTTTAAATTCATCATCACTTGATGAAAGAAAACAGTTAGTGGTATGTTGATGACAATGTCATCATTTTGGATCTAATTCAAATAAGTCAGAATCTCCATGAAGGTTTTAGACTAAGTAGAACAGAATGGTGACACCATACAAGTTAGTAAAAGGAATATGTAGGAGTAGGTAAAGCAAGAGTAGATTAATAGTATTTTGAGGTAATGAGCACCTTGAGAAATCTGATCAGAAAGCTCTCCATAAAATGCAATACTGCTTGGATTTAAATAATTTGATTTTTGTTAGAATGATACTAACACATGCTGATATATAAGTACCTATTGCCAAAGTCTTGGCATATTAGTCTTTGTACTAAGAATAATGACTAGTAACTAACTTCTCATAAGATAACAACATTAAAAATATAATAAAAATTTTCCTAGCTAAAAATAACGGAAAAAATAAAATTATCTGTGTTTTTTCAGAATGTTGTTAGGTCAGTGTGTAACGTTAATGAAACAGATTAAAAGGAAACTTTATAATTCAGTGCTGTGATTGAGAATGTTTCATGAAAACTACTTAAGTCTCAGCGAAATACTCTTGACCTTTATGACCAAACACCTGGTCAATTTAAAATAATCTAGAATGACATTTGTTGGAATAGGCTCAAAATTCTAGTAAATGAAATATTTGAAAATTTTTGCTCTTTAAAAACTGTCCTTGGTTATCCTGTGATGAAAGATATCCCACAATGAAAAGATTGTGAAGATTATAAAGACTTCAAATGGTTATTATCAGCACATTTCTTTTGCCAAGCAAACATAAGAACTGTATGCTTTGTATTGCTATTAAAGAAAGAAGAACCACCCACTAATATATTACTAAAATATGCTTTTAACTAAGCCACGCATTTTCAAAAGCTTACTCTAATAGTAAACCTGGATATTCGGTACATTTGTATTCTGTATTTCTGACATTTACAAGGATGACAGACAAAGCAGAAATAAAATGTTATGTGTTTCCCCTCAAAAAACAAACCACAGCTGGTGGGTTTAATTTTATTCCTATCAGCCATGACAGCAGCCTTTTTAAATATTGAAAGTGTGAATTAAAGCTTCTGCAAAACAGTTGCTATATAAATGTCCTTAACCACTATTAATTATAGATGAAGTATCAGAAAATTGTCCTGGCCTCGTTGGGTGGTTTTTAATACGATAGAGATAGTAAATGTTGAATGCTCTGAGACCACCGAAAGCTTCCAGAGAACAGTCTGGGTGTTTGCATCAGCCTCTTCTCCAAACTATCAAGAAAGTAGCCTTCAAGATTCCTTGCTTCTTTCCTAGTCTTAATGATCATTGTGTGCAATCCAGCCGAAGCCTCGCTGACTGTCCACAATGGAGCTGACAGGACATTCTCTGAAGGTGGAACTGTTCTGTGTCTGCACTGTTGGGTCAGGAACCAGTGGCCTTGGTTGAGCACGTGGCTGTCGAGCACGCCAAATGTGGCAAGTACAGCTGAGGAACTGGATTTTAAAATTTAGTCCATTTAGTTAAAATATATGCGTGTAGCTAGTGCCACTGTATTGCATAACGGCTCCATTATAAGGAAAGTGAACTGCTATGTTCCAGAGACGATAAACAAACAAACAAAAAAGACTTCACATGTAGTAGGAAAGATTTGTGTCCACAAATGATTATAGAAAGAATCAGAATGCTGGGCTTTGATGATACCAAAACACCTAGAACAATACATTGCTGCGAAAGTGGGGAAAAATGAATTCTAGTTTATAATGGAAAAGAAAGGTGTATGCAAGTAGAAATTCAGGCTGTTTTTGGTTAGTACCTTGACAGGTGAAGCTAGTTTATAATGGTATTTTGGATGATGGAAACTTTGTGAGTGAAGACAGCTTTGGAGAGACGGCCACTATCATGTAGTGAGTAAGCTTTCAGGTAGGGTCAAGAGAGAGGATCTTTGAAAACTGGCCAGGACTTAAACAGGGTAAGTTTTTTCTATTCTATCTTTCTTTCCTTTTTTTTTTTTTTTTTTTTTTTTGAAGATTTATTTGTTTAAAAGGCACAGTGGGCCGGCGCCGCGGGTCAATAGGCTAATCCTCTGCCTGCAGCACTGGCACACAGGGTTCTAGTCCCGCTCCGGCCGCTGGATTCTGTCCCGGTTGCCCCTCTTCCAGTCCAGCTCTCTGCTGTGGCCCAGGAGGGCAGTGGAGGATGGCCTAAGTCCCTGGGCCCTGCACCCGCATGGGAGACCAGGCTCCTGGCTCCTGGCTCCTGGCTCCTGGCTCCAGATCAGCCACAACGGCAAAGGAAGACCTTTCTCTCTCTCTCTCTCACTGTCCACTCTGCCTGTCAAAAAAAAAAAAAAAAAAAGGCACAGTGAAAAAGAGCCAAAGGCTGGGACAGAGAGAAAGATCTTTCACTAGCTGCTTGCCTCCCCAAATGGCTGCAAGACCACAGCTGAGCCAGGCCAAAGCCAGGAGCCTGGAACTCTGTCCTGGTCTTCCATGTTGGTGGCAGGGACCCCAGTACTTGGGCCATCTTCCACTGCTTTCCCAGGCCCGTTAACAGGCAGTTGGATGGGAAGCCAAGCAGTTTGGGCTTTCAAACAGGGCGTTCCGATAGTGTGGCAAACTTTGGCAAATTTGCTGAGCCAAAGCACCTGCCTCCAGCATGTAAGTCTTCATGACTAGGCCTAAGGGAATCTCTAAAGATACACAGAAGTCAAATAGGCCATTATAAAATAGACTAGGAGAGAGGTATGAGGTCAGAATTAGTTGTAGCAGTGCTAAGGAAAGGAGGTGGTGGACAGGAATGTCTTGGGCACATTCCTCACAACTGCTGTCTTCCATAGTAGCAAATGTTTTAAAAGGGAATGTAAAGCCCAGCTACTCCTTCAGCACACCTGTAGGCTTTACTGCTTAGTACCTACTTGTATTTCATAGTGATTTATTTTCAGGTCCTAGGCTTAGGCAAAAACAGGTATAAGTCAGAAAATTTCTAAGAGTCTAGCAGAATCCAAAGCATTAAGGCTCATTTTTAAAGGGAGAAGCTTGAGAAATGAGCCATGATTTTTATTCCTAGATTATATTGACAGCGAATGGATGGGAAAAATAAAAAGGAAAAACAAATTTACTGTTTCTTTGTAGGCTGATTTAAGCATGAGCTGTTCTTTATAAATGGGAAGAAAATTTAAAGCTTTTTCAATGAAATGCATGTCTAGGAGCCTTGATGGTTTTCCTTTTAATGATTTCTTTTGAATGAGAAGTTTAGGAGCCATTTAAATAGAAGCATCAAAATGCAAGTTGTATATGTAAGGAATGTTTATTCTTATATGTAATAGTTAAAATAATTAAATATGAGCGATTTTTCTATTTATAACTATGAGGAAATGTCAGAAGTCAGAACCATATAAATGGAATTGGCATATAAAAGGTACTTCACTTTTAAAGTATAGACATGTAAACACAAATGTTCAATTAAAGAAGTGAAACTTCTAATTACTTGGTAACTGAAAAATATACATTAACACACTTAAAATTTTATCAAACTGCTGGGTGTTTGCTAAGAATCTGGTTGTGTAATGAGTTGCTAAACAGGATGCTGAAGACTACCAAGAATCTTACACATCTTCAGCATATCAGAAGCCATACAAATGTTGGGCTCAAAGTTTTAGCTTGTTCAAAAATGCTTTCAGATATCATACTGGCATTTTATTCCCATAAACACTTTTCATTGATGTGGCTACACATAAGGAAGTTTTCAAAATAGAATATATATGAACTTAATCTAAAATATGTTCATACTCTTTGAAATGTTACCCACAAGATATTATCACAAAAATGTTGCATATAATTAGAAAAGTTTATTTTTCATGTAGCCTGGATAAATGGCAGACTCAGAAGGATGGTAGTTTTTGCCAGCTACATGTGTAAACCTGCACAGTTAAATCATAATACTGCTTCCCTAATTTTTAAATTTTTACATCATATATTCTTTGGCATGTAACTATGTATGTGAGTCTTTATGATAACCAGATTCTCAACATATCTATAATGTCTGTAGCAGTCTTACATTTTGAATTTGTCTCATATTCTGAAAACCATTCTTAAAATTCAAAATCAATATTTGTTCGCATTATTCACAAAAGACTACAACTCTTGGTTCTTAGATCTTCTTTGTTTTGATTTCAACATGTTCTCTCATTAAAATGCATTTGTTAGTTTGTGTTAATGTAAAGAATAACATGTTTTTCTTTTCCCTGCCTGGGAACTTTGCACATACATGTTACCCTTTCTGTTTTGTTTTGTTTTGTTTTTTGCCAACTTTCATCTTAAAGTCGAAAAGTTTTTCTAATTCTTTGTCTTTACGTGAGTTATTTAATTTCACCACAACAGATTAAGTATGCCTATTTATAATAACATATAAAGTAATAATGATTCAAACAATTATTTAACATATCATAGAAAAAGAGGGCATTAAAAGAATTCACAGACCCAGTTGGCTATTGCTTGTGACTCAGATGCTGATAGCTGTATTTCTCAAAGTTATTTCGTCTCTCATGTTCATAGGCTAAATTTAAATCCATCCTGGAATATAAGAAAAATAAAGGATGGTGAATATTTGCTAAAAAAGCAGACAATCTGAAAGGATTAAAATGCTTTAATCAGACAGAAAAAAAAGGCTTTGGCCACTTGATTAGGGCTGATTTCCACCATCTGCTTATACTTACTGAGGATCTAGCCCTGACTGAACACTAATTTGTGCACTTCCTAGAAATTGAAATCTCTCAGCAAGCAAATTAACAAGAGCAGGGATTCAGCAATAATGGAGCTCCTCGGCTTTTGTTTCTCTCTGACAGATGGACAGGGTGCGCTCAAATTGAATTCAGCTTTAATTGCATTGTGCCATTTAAAATTTTATCTGCTCCACAGATTTTGTTTACAGGTTTCAGGATTCCAAACCTTTGGAAGTTTTTTTTTTTTCAGTACTGAGTGAGATAAAGAACGTTGTAATTCTGTGTGACTGGGAGGTGTTCCTTACAACTCCTGGCCCTGAAGGGTGGCACATAAAGAAAAAGAATTATGTTTAAAAGTCTAGGGCAATTCAAACTTTGCATGTGTTCTAATATTGGCAGCTCATAAGTGACACTAACTAGAAATGATCTGTATTTCATATCTAAATAAGAAAGTCACTAGCCTTGGTTCAATTAAACATTTCAAACTTTGCCTATTGGTATATGACTTGGAACTGCAAACTCCTGAGTTCTAAGGATAAACTTTTTTTGTATATGAATCATGATAATTCTAAAATTACTTTTAGTTTCAGCTTGATTGACAGTCTTCAGATAGAACTGGCTTTATGAACTGTTCTTTTGACCAGAGGTATAAAATACTAAATCATTTAGGCATGTCCTAAACATTCTTGTGAAGCTAACGCTGAAGATGCATTTGTTGCAAAATTGCTTGTCAATCCACAAGCATTTCCTCATAAATCTATGACTTACTAGGTACTAAACTCTGACATTTCTGGTGGCAAAAAGAGATCCTGAAAGCTTGAATATACCATCATAAGATTTGATTTGCACCTTATTTATGTGGAGATTGAAGACTTTCTATTACTGAGCACTTGGCCAGCAATGACTGAATTTGCTTTACATAGGCAGCTAGTTCAGACTGAGGAAGCTGGGAAGGATGGAGGGCAGCAGGATGCAGAAGGAGAGGAAGCTGCTAAGTCTAGAAGCTGAAGCTGTGTGCTTGCCCAAAAGTTACGTGTCTCCTAGGGTAGTCAAAAAGTTCATGGAAACATGAAATTAAAAGATTGTTTTCGTGCAAAAAATTTTTGATACACATTCATTTGTATCTTAGTTTAATATGTATTGAAGAAACTTTTCCTAGTGTTTTGTCTACTTCAAGATCCATAATTGCTAATGGTATATATTCACTTTTATTCCTTCATTTTCTTTCCTTTAACACTAATTTGTAAACTGCATATTAACTCTGTGTAATAATTCCTCAGATATGTTTTATTGTTGCAGCGATATCTTCAAAGAGACCTCTTAAATTATTAAAAGTAACTAAAGCTATCAAAGAACAATATCTGAGAACTTCAAATTAGCTTTCAATTCTGTTAAAATTCCATGTAGATTTTTGGGTAAAGCAAATTATTGCAGAGAATAGCCTTACTTTTTATCATAATGAATCATTTTAATGTTTTTCAGAGGTCCCAACCAAAAGAGGATTTGGTTGAGTAATGAGTGTAGGTGTGGCAGAGAACACCTTACTTATCTGAACTCTAGGCATTTGTTATAACTGCTTTATAAAGTGGGAGAGAAAGGTGTCCATTGTAAAGAACAAATGCTGCTATCACTAGACAGCTTAAGCATCTAGAAAGGACTCCATTCTAAAGCTTTTAACTAAGTTTTTTTAAACTAGGTTTCACTGAGAACAACAAAGTTGACCATAAAATACACTTGCTTCTCTCCCTCCATTTCTACTTTGTATTTTCCAAATTTTATTCATTTATTTTGTATTTATTTTTTAATTATATGTATTTATTTATTTTTCTTTTTAGCACTCCTGCCATGTTGAATTAGATATCTCAGTTTTCTATTCCTTCTTATTTCCATGTTGCCATTGGAAGCCTAACTGCTTATTTTAGTTGCTTTCTCATACATTATTTTTGAAAATGATTAGATCTGTGAATAATTATAGCATTTGGGAGCAGATAGAACCTTGGAGATTGTCTAATCCCACTTTCTCGCTTTATAGATGAGGAAACTAAGACACAATTTAAACAATTTACTCAAGGCCATCCTGTGAGCTATTGGAAAAGCCAGAATTAAGACCCAGATCTGGAAATACCACATTATTCTTGCCTCTGAACCCCCACCCTCAGTAACCATCATAACCATAAATGGAAAAATATTCATAATTGGAGCTATAATTAAAAATAGAATGTACATACATATAAAACACAAGCACAATTTTTTACCATTAGAAAATAGACATAATTTTTCATTGTCAGTACTCATAATGCGTACAACATTTAAAACTCACAACCATGTTTTTCTTTGTGACTTTTATAGTACACGTTCTATAGCTAAAGTGTAAAGATGTATTTGTACATTCATAATCTTAAAATTTTGGCAGCTTTCAAAGTTGGCCAGATTTGGGCCACTTTTACTTAACTGGTAATTCCATCATAGAGGTGCCAATGAGAGTGGTGCTGAATGAGCCTTGTGTTCTGTTCTTGCTAAAACAGTGGTTGAGAGCTGGTATGTGCTATCTGTCTTGGGTTTATAGTCTGGTACAATAATGTCATTGCCCCATGTGGCAAATGGTGTAAGCTATTGTAAAACTGTTTGTCTATGTGATTAAGACATTGCTGCAGTGTGCAGCACCAGCCAATTACTTTTTTAATTTAATTATAGCAGAAAAAAGAGAATAGCATAATAGAAATCCTTGTCATAGGGAATATGTAAAATGTAAATTGAAGAGCCATGAAAATTTCATGCATTGGCAGCCTGATTTGTTTTTATTTTCAACTTGTTATAAAGACTGCATTTATTCAATGCCATAAAATAAGACATAGCAACATTTAGTAATTACTTAGTTCTACATCAAAATAATTATATACAGTATGCACTTGTGATCCCCTCTGCTATATATGAATGTAAAAATAAACACTTCAGGGCCTGTATCAGTTTTTACTTTTAGATAGTGTAAATAAAGCTGAATCTTCAACTTTCAAATTAAAACTGATAACCTTGGGCATTCAAGGCTTTTATAAAGGAAGGGGGAAAACTTTAGCTTGCCTCAAAACAGGTTGTGTCTCTGGAATGCTTCTGGGACTAAAGAGATCAATTAAGTGTGTATAAACAAACAGTTGGAAAAAAGCTACTAAAACAACAGAGGAGAGAGCTCTCTATTGGGCTCCAGAGGCCTGGGGGAGCGAAGTTTCATTAACTGGATCTGAAGTCCTATGGCCTTCTATAAACAGGCATTAATTAAAGAATGTAAAAAATAAAGTTTCAGACCTTGCAATATGTTAATGATCATATGATTCAGGGCCCAGGAAGGAGAAGAGCAGCAGAGGTCATAAAATAAGCATGAAGCATTTAATATGAGTGCTTGGCAGGGATTTCTGCAAATTAGTTGGTTATTTGCTGGTCCAAAGCAAATTAAGGTGATTTTGCTTCACTTGCTAATTTTTTATGTGCATGCTTGGCAAAATGTTTTTCACAAATGGATGAAGGTTATTGTTAATGGCATAATGAGAAATATTAACATATTTAAATAAACCTGGAAATTCTGACATATACAACACAGACATGCAGTTTTTCTTTAACACAGGTATTGTAATTCTATTAGGTCCTGACCATGGTTTTAGATGAAATTATGGAAAAATACTCAAATCATAATGCTTGATATTATAAATGTACCTTAAGAACTTTTTTGTTTTGTCTAAGTGTTTTGAAAAAAATAGGCAATGTATATATATATATATACACACACACATACACACTTCTGTATATATATATATATATAGATGTACTTCAAACAGTTGGTTGACAAGTGGAATTAAAATATAATATAAAAAAGATAATGCTAATTTTCCATGAGCTCTTTGAAGTACCCTTATATATTCCTATATGTATATATAAGTATGTATGTATATTTAAGTATATATCCATAACTATGTATTTTTATCACTATGTATATATGTGTATGTGTGTGTGTGTGTATCTATCTGACAACTTCCTTTTAAAATCATTGTTCATTTTATAGTTCAGTTACTTGATGTTGGAGAAGGAGAAAGGTAAAATAATTAAAAGTGAATCCCAAGAGTAAAATGCCTGATTTAGGGTGTTTAGGCTTTCAGAGAGGGGCATTTTTGGAACTCTGGGTTTAGTGACACACATGTGCTATCTTTATTCATTGACTTGTCTATAAGTATTTTTATTTTAATTTTGACCAGGTTAAGTCCTTCTGTGCTTATGTTTTCCTCTTCAGTTCCTCTTAAATGGTTTCATTTTATCACAGTACTCAAACTGAAGTTTAAACATGGGAGCAACTTCTCTGAAAAACTCTTTTGAAATAACAGTGAAACTGTTCTGTCACTTTAATTACCATGAAGTTGCATAGAAGTACAGAATTTGGCAACAGAGCTTTATGTAGAAGGAGGTGCTGGAGTAGGATGCTACTATTGACATTGTTCTGTTACAGCAATTTTAGATGGACAAATTGCAGTTGAGAAAATTTCATGACTCGGTAAAATGAGCAATGATGACATCTGTGGATGCGGGTCTGTTCATATCTTTGCAGAGCCTTTAGGGAAATAAATATCTCGGAACATTCGGTGAAGTGAAGCTCACTCAATAAATCAACCTGACACAATAACACTTCTGGCACATGAGCCCTACTTCTCCTCAGCACCACCTACCCCTCTGTGTTCCTGTGCTACCAAATGGTGTCTCCCCATAGGCCTCTAAATCAAATCAGAGCACACAAATACAGCGAGAATTTATTGGGAATTGGTTTTGTTCGGCAAAAACATTACTTATTAGATGAACTGAAATGATAATAAATTTTGACCCTTTAAGGGCTAAGCCAGTTTAGGCAATGTGGTTGGTGGAAGGCATCTAGAATTATCTAGAATTATCTTGAGGGTCTCCTCTTTCTGTAAGCTTTGTTAAGTTTTATTAGGATTACATTCCTCATTTTCAGCCTAAATTTTCCTTTACCTGAAATTGATTACCTGCAAATAGCACACTTTCATTTTTAAATCCTTCAGTGTTAATTTGGGACATCTGTTGACAATATTTAAACTAATAAGCAGAAGTAAAGGACATGTATATTTGTGTGGGTGTTAAAGCAAATTTAAATGAACACAGGGTAGGTAAAAAAGTAGCTTAAAATGACACTGTACAACTAAGGATTGCTACCTTAATTAGTAGAATGATTATTTCTGAGGTAACAAAGTATTACATATAATATTAGAACTGTTGATACATATGGGAAGGTTATATCAGTTTATGTTTATTTGGAGTTTCTATGTTAGAGAAAAAAACAAGAAATAGCATATTAATTTTTCCTACTGGGGGAAATAACAGCTGGTTTCTATTTTTATTATAAATAACTTTCACTCAAGATAACAGTTAGCAAAGAGAATCAATATGAAAAACCAATTTCTTCGCCTTCAATATCATTAGATATCCTTGGAAAATAAAATGTTATTCTATAAGACAAAGTTTAATGGTGAATTTTCTAACTAAACATGTTTACATGAACTGTCCAGCTTACAAATTAGCACAATATATTACTTGTCTCCTATGTAAAGCATGTGATATGTCTCAATGTAATTTTCTTCTTTATGTGTTTTTCTTTATATGATTTCCTAATTAATCATAGTCCTTATAATTAGTTTGAAATATAATATTTCCTGTGTGTTTACCTGCTAAATGAGTCACTTTTTGTAATAAATATGCCTTGGGAGATGTTGAAAATCTTTCTGGAAGGAACATTTGCAACCTTAAATCATTAAAGTGAAATATAGAATGGCATTTCCAGTGGGAATTATCAATAGTGAAGGTTTGGTAGTTGTTCAAAAGCTTTGTCACTAGCCAAATTTGTATAAGTGGTGGTATAACTCATATACTGCATGTCATTGAAAAGAGAAAAAAAGTAAGATTGTTATAATAGCTGAAATTTTAACTGCTTACAGTTTTTTCTTTTTTAAAAATTATTCATTTGAAAGGCAGCATTACAGAGAGAGGTCATCCATTTGATGATTCACTCTCTAAATGGCCGCAAGTGGCTGGGGCTGAGCCAGGGCAAAGCCAGGATCCAGGAGCTTCATCTGGGTCTCCCACATATGTGTCAGGGGACATTTTCTGCTGCTTTCGAGGGCACATTACAGGGAGCAGAATAAGAATTGGAGTAGCAGAGACTCGAACCCCTGCTTATGTGGGATCCCAGCTGTGCCACAAAGCCAGCCCCCTGCTTATAGTTTCAAACTATAAGGAATGATTCCATTATTTTTAACAAAATCAGAGAAACTCTAGGTAGCATTCTTTAATTTTTACTATATTCTGGCACAAAAAGGACAAGCACTCTTCTTCTAACTGCTTTTTGAGGAAATTGGCAAAATCCAAAATTGAGTCAATTTTGAAGTCACTTGTAGAATTAGGAAGGTTGATGATTATATAATTTGAAAGCTAAAGGAGATATCTAAAGCTGTCTTGTTCAAAATAAGGCATTGTAAAACAGGAGTTGCTTGTCCTACTTTTACTCCTAAGAAAACAAAAATGTAATAAACCTATTGGAACTTTCATGTTCACATACGCTTCCTAAGAAATAGTTTCCTAATAGCCTGATTTCTTCTTGCCATAAGGTATTCATCTGGGTAATTATCACCTGAGCATCTACTGCATGGCATTTACTATGCTTTGCTGTGTACATTTCATTTGGTGCTTATAAGCAATTTTAAAGTACGGATGCTTCAGTACTTGTATCAGAGCTGCAAGATAGAAGGTGAAATAGGTTGTATAAGTTACATGTCTTGAGCAAGTTATTTAGGTTACATCAGCTATTTAACTTATATACTTGGGACTTGGAGGGTATACTCTTATTTGGCTGATTTCAAAATTTGATTTGTTTGGTTTTGTTTTTTTCTCAGTAATGCATACTGCCCCTGGACCATTTATTGCCCTATATCAGGCACCATACTTAGTGCACATAGAGGTGAAATGTTTTCTTTACTTCATTTGGAGGAATTTGACTCTAAATAAACAATTTCAGTGTAAAATGAGAATGCTGTGGGATTATGGACAAAGAGTTACCAGTTCTCCCTTGGAGGAACTGAAGGCCTTAGAAAGGAGCTGGGAGTTGAACTGGACTATGATGTGTAAGTAAAAAAACAAAGGATTGCAAAGAAATAGGAAAATAAACATAGCACAATGTGGGAATATAAAGAACCTGCGTTAGTGAATTGTATGGGATTTGGGAGAGGCGTTGAGAAATGAGGCTGTTCCATTAGAAATACGAATCTATTTCTACCTTTACAGCATTCTTTAAGTATTTGATGCCTATTAGTGTTGTGTTAGCTGAAAAAAATTCATTCCTTTATGTTCTGATCATTTTTCCTGGTACATGAAGAAGCCAACCTAGACATGTGTCTCTAAGTAAGAAGTAGACTTTGCTGGAAATAGTGATACTATCTCAGTTCATGCTTTGTAACATTAAAAAAAAGTTCAAAGTATGGTTTGATTTAATAAAATTTCCTTTTAATGACTATGGTTTGAACATACTACATTCTAAATTTATTATTTTCTAGAAAGATTTGAAATATGGTTAGTATTACTTAGAAAAGATCTTGTACACTATAAAATATAGTACCCCTTTAAGAGTTAGTTTTTTGCTTCTTGACCTTTCAGTTAAAATTATAGGAAACAGTGCTTTTGTACTTGAACAACAATTCAAGATTTAAAAATTAGCATCAGGAATTCTGCCTTTATTTGTCTTTTAAAATGGTTGCTCATTGTTTTTAAGGGAGATTAGTAAGTAAATTCATGCAAAAGTAACCATATTTTGACATGGGGATATTATGCCATTTTGCCATATGAGGTCAATACTGGCTATAAAAAGACCACATTTTGTATCGAATCATACACAGCCATGCACTTGAAAGACTGATACAGGAAGAGTCAGTCTGAAAGTTAAGAGGAATCTGAGTAATGGGAACTGTGTTTGTATAGGACATCTCACAGACTCAGTTTTCTAACTTCTAAGATGGGTAGATAGTTGAGCTGGAGTGGCTGGGTTAGTATCCTTTTTGTGCCAATGATTGGCTCATGGGGCTTGTGAAAATTATGTAACTTTTATAACACTTTATCTCTGTATTCTTTTTTTTTCCCAGAGAAAAGATAATAATTGAACCTACCTCATAAATTATAGCAACAACTAACTTGTAGCATGGAAAAACCTAGCAAAATGCCTGCCCCATAAAAGGCCTCAAAAGTATTTGTAAAAAAAAAAAGTATGTTATTGGAAACAAAGAGTTTTTTTTTTTTTTCAATTTGTTTATATGAAAGTCAGAGATACACAGAAAAAGAAGGAAAGGCAGAAAAAGAGAGATAGAGGTATTCCATCTGCTGTTTCACTCCCCAATTGGCCACAATGGCTGGAGCTGGGCCAAGAAGCCAGGAGCCAGGAGCAAATCTTCTGGGACTCCCACATGGGTGTAGGGGCCCAAGGACTTGGACCATCTTCTACTGCCCTCCCAGGCTATATCAGAGAACTGGATTGGAAGTGGAGCAGCCAGGACTTGAACTGGCACCCATATGAGATGCCAGCAGTGCAGGCAGCTGCCTTACCCGCTATGCCACAGCAACGGCCCCACAAAGAGGTTTTAATGCCATTATGATGATCTGGATTCCATATTAAGTCCTTCTACCTACTAGTTGTGAGATTTTCATCAAGTTGCTTTAGCTTGCAGAGCCTCCATTTTCTTACTGGAAGGAGATCTGATGAGATTGAGAAGTAAAAAAAAAAAATAGATATTCAATGTTTTTCTTTCTCCTTTTAGTCAAGAGCAAGGAATCAAGAAGTTTAGATGGAAAGAAGCTAACCTGTAAAGGGTACCTTGGGCTAGAAATTTAATTCAGATTCTCTGCCTATTTTGAAGCCTATAAACAATCTTATATCACTTTGTTTTTCTTGAGTCTTAATGATTTAGTTAGTTTTTATGAAGTTTTTGAATGAGTGATAACTGTTCCGACTTCAAAAAATACCTGTTTTAACTTATCTTCCTAAAAAATTGAATATAAAGGTTACAGAAAATTCTAGACAATTATGTAAGATTATTCTAATTTTTGCTTAACCCTAACACAACTTTTGGAATAAATATATCATTGTCATTATTTAAGTTAAATATTACAACAAACATTTTTCCCAATATGTTTAAAACTCCTTTAATTGCAGAAGTGAACATAATTGAATGAAGTAGCCTGTTAGAAATATCAAGACTGTTCCAAGGGCTTTTAGAATAATAATAATCTTAGAAAACCAGTATTTGTCAGTTTTGAGATTCTTTTGTTTTGTTCTACTTAACTCTTTCATTATGTCTTTTTCCTTTCATGAAGAGTAAGATAAAATTAATGCAATTTCTCCTAGTTCTAGTGAACTAATATTACTGTTTCTTCTCCACTGAATGCGGTATGTCAACACTAAGAACAGAGACCTCAGTGTCTTTTTTTTTTAATTGTTTTTGTTTTGTTTTGTTTTGTTTTATTTTTGACAGGCAGAGTGGACAGTGAGAGAGAGAGACAGAGAGAAAGGTCTTCCTTTTGCTGTTGGTTCACCCTCCAATGGTCGCTGTGCCCGCCGCACTGCGCTGATCCAAAGGCAGGAGCCAGGTCTCCCATGGGGTGCAGGGCCCAAGCATTTGGGCCATCCTCCACTGCACTCCCTGGCCACAGCAGAGAGCTGGCCTGGAAGAGGAGCAACCGGGACAGAATCCGGCACCCTGACCGGGACTAGAACCCGGTGTGCTGGCACTGCTAAGCGGAGGATTAGCCTATTGAGCCACTGTGCCGGCCCCTTAGTGTCTTATAAGTAATGTGAGGTCTACATGAAGTAAAATGATGGCCAGCCACCACTAAAAATGTGTACCTCTTCCTAGTGACATGGTTGTATATTTATATTTAATAGAGGTTATTACCAAACATAAAATGTCTGTGGGTTGAAATATATAAACATCTGACCAGGTTGAAATCATAATATGATATCTTAATTTTCAAGCCTCAAAAGGTGTGTAGGCTCTTCTAGTTTTTCAGGGAACTATACTAGGCATAGAATTCTGGTAAAGAAGCAACATCCACAGGATATAAAGCTAAGAATGTATATAACTGAAAGGATAAAACATAAGATTTGCAAAGACATACTTAGTTATGTGCCAAAGAAATAATACAGTTATGTTATCCCTTGATGGAGGAGAGGTACACATTCTATGGCCTGAGTGGGTATTAGTAGAGGAGGAGAGGTGGTACTAGGTAGGGCTATACTTTAGGAATCTCAACCTAGACATGATTTAATGTTGAATATGTGAAATGAGCAACTTGTATTGGACCTATTTCTCTATATGCCTAAACAAGTTGTAATTGAGCAATCATCAAAACTAGTATGTTTTGATGAAATTTTATTCCTCATCAAAATATTATAAACACAGTTAAATATGAATTTAATTGGGGGAAGAAAATTATACACTATTATTGTAAAATAAATTATCAGGACAATAATGATTCAGCATTAGCTTCATCTACTGTAAACCATTATTAGATATCCAAATAGGTTGTATCAGGCCTGCCAAATGCACATGACTTGCTTTTATGTGTAAGTATGGAGAAATAGTTCTGAAGAATCTAGACTGGACTAAAGAATGATCACTATAATGTCCTACAGATAATTTTGCTCCACTGTGTGTTAACATATGTACATGCTAACTTGGGAACTATCTGGAAATCATTGTCACTTCAGGATTTCAGTCTGCTATTTGGTTATTGGTTGTTTCTCAGAAAAAAAAATAGGTCATTTGAAGAGGTAATGATCTGAGTTTGGTAGATTTTATGTTCATCTGCTATTGATGAAGATCGTTTACCCTATACTTCAATTACCAGGGCTCTATGAAGTGCTTTGTAAATTTGGAGATAGTTTCTTTGATCCAGCCATAGAATGAAACAAGAACACCTAACCAAATAGCAACTAAATAGCCTTTCATCTTTCCTTCAAAGCAAGAAATAAAAATAATCATTGCAAAGTAATGCTTTTTGTGTTTTTTATATTTGACTTCCTTGATGGCTTGGAAGTTCCTAACATTAGTTTGACTTGCAATGCCAAACACATACAGAACTTATTCCATGTATGAGAAACTGAATTGAATGACATAGCATTTTTCAATGACCTTTTTTGTATTTTGTATTTTAATATTTTCCTTCTCACAGTACTTAACTTTTAAATTTTTGATTTTAACTTTACGTGCTATATAATGAGAAAGACCTTCCTGAAATACAATGTTGTAATCACCAGATTTTTTTTTAATTTCCACATCCATGCGTTACACCAAGTGCCAATGACTAAAAGTGCAAATCAAATCTTTAAAAGAATTACTTTGATTCATCTTTCTCCTTCAAGCTTCAGAATTATAATTCTTGGTGCAAAAAAATCATTATAGAGTTAATTCCATTGGCTTTAGTGGGACTTCTAGTGATGCTTCACATAGAAACTCGTGTGTATTAAGCACATTCATGCAGTGAAATCACTAAAAGGCATATATAGGTTCTACTGGAGCATTCGTTTGTTTTTCTTTTGCACTGCAAGAAAAAAAATGTCTGTTTTAAATCCTATTTGTCCCTTATCTCTGTTTGTTCAGTTGTTGTTAATATCACATACTGAAAGAATTTCAATAGCAGTTTCACCATGAAGTCATTTGTTATCCTTCAGCAGGCTCTTGCCTACTGAATTGTAAAGCAGTTCTGACTATTTGCATCCTCCAGATGGAGCGGCATATAAACACTCCCAGATATTTCTGGTAAGTATGAAAAAATATCTTATTTGTCCTTTCTGTGAATAAATAAGAGAATGTCAAATTTTATAGACTAATAAATTTGTATGCCGGCACTGACATTGAATCTCTCTTGGCCTGCAATGTCACAGACCCTGAGAAACACAATTTTTTGTTTCAAATGAATACTAAGTCAAATAGAAGCTCAATAAAACACAGAATTTGATTGCATTGTTTATGTCTGCCCAATATTCTAATTCAGTTGCAATATGCCATGAGGAAATGCAATTTACATGTTTCCCAGGCTTATTGCACAACAATCACTCACATACGCATGCTGCTATGTGTCAGAGAGAACTCCACTAATGGGTTAAAATGCCCTTTAGCATTTAATCTGCAACAGCTTCTTCCCAATAGATATAATGTTAATTTTAATAATATACTTTTAGAGATGTGCAAATAGGAGATAATAAAAGGCAACTCAAATGTCTAAGCTTTTAAATATAAAACTTTGGGTATGTGTAAACATATAGACATAAATACATATGGGTGGTAGACCCAGAAACATTACTGTATGTGGAATAAACTGAACTGCATCTGTTCAAACAAATCTTTATGCACTTTTCTAACACAGGATTACATTTTTTTTCACATGTCAAATAATATTCATAATGTAGGGTGTATAATCTTCATATTCAGTGAAATAATGAACCTCTGCCATATAAGTTGTGATTGACAGTTTTATACACATTTGCTTTTGCCAGTTTTCATATTATACCTTCTGGTTTCTACTTAAATATACTGTGCTCCAAACAGAATAAAATCACATATTTTACAAAGTGAGCATTATTAAATAATTTTAGAGATAAATATGTATATTAAACCTGAAAAATTAACTTTGCTTGCTTCATGTAAGAAGAAGGAGTCTTGTGAATTGAATACCGACTGATTATTTTCCACTCTGGTTTTCTGAAGAAATAATTTTAATAAATAATACATAATATTTATTTTCTTTCATTGGTGCAATTAAAACAGAAGTTAGCATCATGTTTGTCAACATTGATGTGTTTTCTGGAGTATAAATTTCCCTAAATGAGTTGTAGATGAATGAAAGTAAGTGTGAGATACATACATTTAAAATCAACTTTAGTAGCGCTTCAGAAGGGATGTTTATAAGGGTGTAGAAACATACATTCTATTTGTTACTAAAAATGCATTTTTATTCATTTTCTCCAATTATAACTTAACAACAGTTAAAATTCAACTTTGGTACATTATTTTTATTATGATATATTAGGTACCCAAGTCTGTCCAAATGTCCTTGAATTCTTCAAGAGTGACCATATAAAATTAAAAGTAGCAATGTATTCTGTATTTTATCAGCAGATGTAGAGATAGAAGGTAGGTTTGTGTGTAAAATAAAGTATGCTATAGCAACTAGTATAAATATATTGCTTTACACACTGGATTTTTAAATTTGGAAATTATCACTTATTAAATTCTTTGATTCAAGTTATATGTATGCCTACAAATCTTTGTGTTATATATATATCAATATACACATATAAATATGTACATACATATGTGTGTGGATACACACACACATAAAAGTCACAAGTGTGGCCCAGAAAATGGTTTTTGAAGTCAGGTAGACTTACAGTGTATGTAGACTAGGAGAATATATGAATTGAAAAGAATACTAGAATGTCCCAATTGAACCTCTGTTTTATAGATTATTGATCAAATTGACTCACAGAAAAATTAAAATGATACACCTGAACAAGATTTCACAGCTAGTCTAAATCCTAACATCTTTCCTTCATACTGGTTCTTCAATTTCAGCATTTATTTTATCAATGAGTTGTTTTGCAAAGTTTCAGTTGCCAAAGATGGAGTCATCTGCCAAAGCACAAGAGTAGTTACTTCCACCCACACACATCTGTATATACACATTACACACAGACACACACTCACACACATACACACTCACATGTGGGTGATTCAAAAAGTTCATGGAAAATGGATTTAAAAGATGTTTATTTTGGTGCTAAACTATTGAAATTCATACATATGAGGAGTCTTCAAAAAGTTGATGATAAACAAATACTGAAAAAGTATGCATGGATTTTATAATTTTTTGTGAAAAATGCTTACCTTTTAATTGCATTTCTAAGAATTGTTGACGTACCCTTGATTATGTGTGTACATATATCATGTGTATGTGTCTATACTATATATACATATAATATATATGTAGAAGCTATATAACTATTAATTTAACTCTCACTAAATTCTTAGACATCACTGTGTCACTGTATTTTAAAAAACAGTTCCAGAAAAAGTCCTATTTGAATCTTCTTTCAATGATTAAGTCTCCCAAACATTTATCTTTTGTTTATTAACATGGGTTTTCCAGATTTCCGCTCCTTTTGTTTAGCGGTAGTAAATTTGGCATTAAAGGATGATATCCAATCCTTGCTTCCTTTATAGAGTTGCACCAAAGTCAATGAGAATTTTACGCAAAAATAAAGGATAAACTGTGACTCTGGAGTACTCATTTTAAGACTGTAGAACAGACCCACAGACTAAGTTCAGTGCTTGGTAAGGAGCTTGTACTAAATTTAACATTGCAGAAGAGTTTCCAGCTGTTGGCTTGATATGGAGGAGGAAAGCCGCTTTTATGACTGATTACTGTCCTCAGGAGAAAAAGGGAAGTGGAGCGATGCTCCATCTCTCCAATCCATGGAGTGCTGTGGATATTCTATGGTGCTGATTTGAGATGCTCATAACTTTTAAGTCCCACTTTGTCAGTTAGTGTTACTCTAGGCTTTGAGATCTTAAAACCTAGGAAGGAAAGAACAGGAATGTACATAACTACAGATGTAGAAAATGCTATAGAAAAGTAAGAATAGCTTTTTAAAGTTTTCACACTGATCGTAAGTCGCTTGTGGTTTGTCATTCCAGCTGAAGTAACACAACTAGACTTTATTTGCCAGCTGTACTTAAGGATCTTGGTTTTATGTTTTTAAAAATGTCATCTATTCCTTCAATCACTTGTAAGTCCCCTGTAATCTCTTTTTAATGTAAGCACACTGGAGTTTTCCCTTTTGTTTGCTGCCCTTGCATTATTTACTTTGATCTGCTGTGAGAAAATCTGAAAGTGTGTTGTTCTAAACGCTAGCATCTCACCAACAAGATTTGAGGCCTTGTAGTTCGCATTGAAGAGAAAGGCTCTTGTGTGAAGACCGCAGGTTTTGTTCAGTTCTCTCTCCCTGGTGGGAGCCTTAATTGCATTTTCTCTCTCTCACAGTGGCTGGCTAAGGAGTGCCTGCCTTCCCTGCTGATGCTGAAGTTTTCAAGCTCTATTACTCTGTGACGGAGAAAATGCCTTGGTCCAGGAAGAAAAGGGTCAGATTTTTTTAAAAAGTGTTTAAATAAGTATTGTCAGTTTACCATGCACAATAAACACAAAGAAGAGACAATAGAAATGCCTTTTTTTTTCCCCTGAAATTCTTGGGGAAGTTTTAAATAACCTAGTGTATAATATCCGATTCAGTCCTCAGGGCAAAAAGGTTAGATTTGTTAATAACCATTAAGTAAAAAAAAAAATGGCTTAATTTGTGTTGTTTTTAGCTATTCTTACGTATAGTCAAAGGATTATTTCTGGAGATAATATTAACCATTGACATATATGCCATTTTCAGCTAAGTTATAAAGACTTAGTTTAATTAACCTTCTTTGACTTTATATTATGACTTAATGAATGAACATATAAGCTATGTGCTGAATCACTGTATCTGAAATGAATATTTTCATTTGCTTATCACCTGACATGTACGCTTTGCCTGCTGGCTTGTAAGCTGTAGATGCCATGTTTACTTCTACTTTCTATATTTTGCATCCTGAGAGGAGGCAAGACAGTAATGGCATCTACTTAACATTTTCAATTCCAAGTCTTAAAAATGGAAGCTATATTGATCTGTATTTGCAACCATGCTTGTTTATTGTTTGAAGCTTACATGTTTTATGCACATATACATGAGCTAATTGTCTTTTTAAAATCTGTGTCTTGTTATTCCAACTGAAATAGATTCCTTTAGCATGTATTTCATTTTACACGGCCTTATTTTGTTCCTGCTGCTTCCTCCTACATCTTATGTTACGCAGCTTTCCGTTTTAAAGGTATGTTTCCACTCTTTTTCGTTTCCTTCTCTTGCATCCTCTTTAGGTTCACTTTTGTCCTGTTCCAACACCTACTCTTACTGTACTCCTGAATGGTCTGATCTCTGGTATTTGTCTGCTTGTATGTTGAGAGAACCGTGCTTCTCTGGTGATAGCAGTAGGATTTGGAGAAGGAGTTAGGTAGAAAGTGCAAAAATAGGTGCTTGGAAATTCCATGGGAGTAGTCGGTTGAGAAGGAAGTAAGAGAAAAAGGAGATCTAGGAGTCTGAATAGCTGAGGAGAAGAAAGATGTTGGGCAGAAAGTGAAGATACTTTTCTAGGGATTGGGATTATGGATCTTAGCTCTGACCATTCCTCTCTTTAGAATCACTGGGCCTTTCAGGCTTTGTGCAATGAGCTGAACCCAGTCAACAGTCTTAGCGGTGATTGAAAAGCAGTGATCCAACACATGAAGTGAACATAACTCCATGATTCAAAGGTACACATAGCTTTAAGAACACATTCACATTATAAGATAGATAAGATTGCCATTAACAACAGCATAAGAAGCCTGTGCATTGCTTTATTATTTTCAAACTGGTTAGCAATGCAAAGAGAACCACCCAAAGCTAATTTAAATGTATAACATACATTTGAATTTTAAGAAATTTATTGGTTACCTTTAAGATAGTGAATTTTTAAATGTTTGCATTTAATGATTACTAACAGCATTTGATTGTTTCTTATTGAATGATTATTAAGCAGATGATACAGGGAGATATACTTACATAATTTTATTCTTAAGGCAAAATAAAGTAAAATTGAAACAAATGACAGAGATACAATAGAATTTCTTAAAAGTTTAGTAATGTGTGTGCATAAGGTTCATAATTGAAGAGCTAATTGGATCTTATCAATTTTGTACTTTAGAATACTCATATCTTAGAAATGTTAAAATTGAAAATAAGGAACAAATCGCATTTTTAGAGAATTCAGTTGACTCTGTCAGCTTATTCTATTTCTCCTGAATCCCATTATGTGTTTTTATAAATACTTCCTAGAGTTCCTCCCTTTTTCTAATGATAGTCAGTCATTCTACTTAGGCATTCCAGAAGGATGAAACATTGTCAATAGGATCTATACATAGCTGAAATCTAAGAACAACCGATCTAGATAATTCAACAAGTAGATATTCTGTTTATCACCACATCACCACATCTTATTATAATGGAAATGCTTTTCCATGAAGGCTGTGGAACCTGATTCTTTTTTTTTAAAATAGGTCAAGAAATGGATCAGAAAATCTGCAGGGGATTTATCTCTGTTTCTAGTACTTCATAATGACAAAACTTTCCTTGGCTAATGAGCATGTCTACATGAATTCTAATATATAAAGAAAAGGGTAGAAGAGGGCAGTGAACTTCTAAAAGAGTTGGCATAGTTGCAGTGATTGAATTCAAATGATTGGAATTAGTTTGAGAGGAGTAAAAAGTGATAGAGAGGTCACAGTTTGTTAACCCAAACACACTGTGTTTTCTTATGGGAGTGGATGTAAGTCATATGAACATAAAGGGAAAAAGCCATTTTTGTGTACCAGTTCAGAACTAAAGTTATAAAATTCCTAGGAACTCTTGAGTTAAAATGTCCCACTTTTCTTTTTTTCTTACTCTATTGTTCCACCTTTGTTTTATTGCAGTAGCATTTTTAATCAATTATCCATTTTCTATGCATTTACTTATTCAAACACAGTGTACTGAATGCTTACATGGAATAGGCTGTGTGCATACAAATAGAATTTCTAATATCATGTCTTAATCATAAAAGACTTGAAATTAATACAAATACATGCCTACCTATAACAAATCCCTTATTCAATTACTTGATATCACCATTAAACAAACAAATATTGTGTTAAACTATTCATCACCTTCAAAATAAAAAATTCTGGGATTGGCCCTTAGCCTGTCATTAGGATGCCACATCCTGTATTGAAGAACCTGGCTCTGGATGATGATCCCAGCTTTTTGCTAAGGGGTTCCCTGGGAGAGAGCAGTCATGTCTCAAGTAATTGTGTCCCTCTCATCCTGAGGGATTGAGTTCCCAGATCCTGGCTTCAACTTGGCCCCGTCCTAGCCCTTGTAGGCATTTGGGAAGTGAACTAGTGGATGGGAGCTCTCTCTATCTTCTCTCTCTCTCCCCCTCTCCCTTTTTCTCTCTCTCTGATAGATAAAAGGATAAGATAGATAGATATTGATATGTAGGTATTTATGCCTCTTGAAGAAAAAAATTTTAAAAGGAAATTAAAATTAAAATTCACTATAATATATCCATCTCATCAAGGTGATAGTTTCTCAATTGTCCATAATATGTTTTTTTTTGTTTGTTTTTGTTTTTTTTGTGTGTTTTTTTTTTTTTTTTTTTTGACAGGCAGAGTGGACAGTGAGAGAGAGAGACAGAGAGAAAGGTCTTCCTTTGCCATTGGTTCACCCTCCAATGGCCGTCGCAGCTGGCTCACTGCGGCCGGCGCACCGCGCTGATCCGAAGGCAGGAGCCAGGTGTTTCTCCTGGTCTCCCATGGGGTGCAGGGCCCAAGCACTTGGGCCATCCTCCACTGCACTCCCTGGCCACAGCAGAGAGCTGGCCTGGAAGAGGGGCAACCTGGACAGAATCCGGTGCCCTGACCGGGACTAGAACCTGGTGTGCCGTCGCCGCAAGGCGGAGGATTAGCCTATTGAGCCACGGCGCTGGCCATAATAATATGTTTTTACTATCATGCTAATACTTCCATCACCATTGGGTTATCTTATTTTACCTTGAGGAATATATACTACATTGTCTAGGATAAGACCAGTTTCTGTTAGTAAATACAGAAGACAATTTTATCCTGTTTTAATTTTTCTGACTCTAAAAATAGAAAAAAACCCTTTGAATATAACTGAAATTACATTGTGTGTCTTTTTCTAATTTTAATGTTTTATTTTTTTATCTTTCCTTTATATTTTCTTCCATTCATTTTATGTCTTTCCTTCATATTTTCCTCCATTCCTTCTTCAACTGCCAGCTCCAGCAATACTATCTCTGAAATACTCCCTGCTGCATCAGTCTGAGAAAAAGTTAAACATACCGTACAAAAGCATTTAAATTTCAATAACCCCTCTTAAAGTTTCCCTTATTACCTGTTGTAACCATTCATTCTCCTGTGCCTGTTCTACTAGAGGCTGTACTCCTGGATGCAGGTACTATCTGATGTCAGTTCTATATTCTGATTATCTGATAGTATACTTGTATCTGAGCCTTAAAAGTTCAGGAGATATTGCTTGAATTAAATACTCCTATAATTACTGTTAGCTTATATTTTTGGGACTCAATTTATCCTTTGATAGGAAAATATGAGCAGAGATCCTGTTCTTGTTTATATATGTAGCAACTAAATTTCTTCATTTCATTTTCGATAGGAATATTTAACATGCTTTTTTCCCAAGACTTAAATTGTAAGTATCCATAAATTCAGAATGAAAATGGAAATTGACAATGACCAGCTAGTTTATATGATTTTTGTTGGGATGTTAGATCTAAGAATATATGTCCCAATCTATCTGGTGATGTTATCACTTAATTTCTATGGGTGATTGTGTATGTGTGTGTGTGTGTTTGTGTGTGTGTATGTGGTCACTGCCTGATCATATGAAACAATGCCTTTGTTATGTTTCACTGTCAATGCCAGAATTTATTGATTCTCCCTGTATTAATGGCTTGAGAGATTTTGAAAAACATTTTTGTTTTGGGATGAAGAAATCCTTTTTACCTGGAAGAAATTAGATAAAATAATTTCAATGTTGGTTATCAAATCTCCTACCACCATGATTAGACTACCATAATGCATATTACTTATACTATCTAGGCTTCAAACATAATTTCAAGCAAATGGACACTGAGAAATATCTCATTCTTTGACTTTCTCAGATTGTTAGGTGTGAAAATAAAGCTAAAAAGTTCAATTCAGTTAACACACATCATTTTGGTGCTTATCAGAGTATACAGAATGGTGGAAATAGGATGTAGACAGATGACTAAAATGCTGACACAATGATTTTTGTGAGAGACTAGTAAATATACTAATAACTTTAATACAAAGCAATATTTAGTAGACCTTTCATCACTATATCAAGTAATTAGGCACTGAAAAATTTAGAAAGATGAGAAAATAAACATTTATTTTCTAGTGAGATAATGCTTAAGATGGGTTTTGAAAAATAGGATGATAAAGCATGATTAGAATGTGTATGTTTCACCTGAAATTTAAGAATCTGCAGGATGATGTAATAATTAAATCAATGGGAAAACATTTTGTGAACATCCAGTGGCTGGTTCGTACTTGGCAAGCAGTATGACAACATTAAAGTTTTCTGAAGATGGTGTGATCTAATCCAATTTAATATTTAGATATATAAGTGAAGGGTTATAACCCTTTTGGAAAGAATATGTCAAGAAAGGAGTAAATAAGGAAACATTATGGTAAACTGAAGTTTCTGGCTTATAACTCATAGACACATTTTTGTTCAATCCAGACAGAGTTTTCAACATGAATTAGGCATCACATTTAAATTGGCAATTTCAAAGAAAAATCATGCTTTTCCCATCTTCTGAAGATCCTAAAGATCTGCTTCCATGTTGGCAGGGCAACCATTGGCTAAATGTGAGTAGAGGTTATCTCCTTTCTATGGAACCTGTGTGCAGGTTTACTGAAGTTCCCACAAATCTGTTTGTTACCTGCTTGTTTCTTGAGCATTTGAGTTCGTTGCCTCTGTTGTAACCTAATTAGTGAAAGGGAAGATATAGTCAAAGTTCTGAACTTACCATACACAAATCCTTGAAAATAGTAGTTATAATAGAATTCTGGATGTATATTCATTGGTTATGTTAATATTATTTTCTGGTTAGTTTATTTTTTTAGAATTATTTATTATTTGGAAGACAGAGGGCTAGAGAGCTCTTTCATACTGTGGTTCACTCCCCAAATGGCCACAACATTCAAATCTGACAGAACTCCTTCCAGGTTTCCTATACGAGTGGCAGGGGCTCAAGAAGTTGGACCTTCTTCTGCTGCTTTACCAGGCTCACTAATAGGAAGGAGAGCCATGGGGACTTGAACTGTACTCCTATAGGGGATGCCAGTGTCACAGGTGGTGGCTTAAACCTGTGAGTAACACTGGCTTCGTGGTTAGTTTTTTAAATTTGTGTTTATTTCTGCATTATTAACAATAAGGATGCTGTCAAATTGAAAATTATTCTAATTTGATTAATTAGCAGCACTTTAAAAGTGTATTTTACTATTCAAAGAATGAAACAGGAAAGCAAAAGAAAAAAATGAAGCAAAATATTTTCATTTATTTGTAATGTCTTCTGTATTTTATTTAAGTATATTTTATAACAGTGATAAATAAAATAATACGGGTAATCTAAAATGTTAAGTGATTTAGAGTTTTCTGAAATATAAATGGTAGTGTCAGTGAAAAAGCATTGAGAGTTATATTTTTGACTGATCACATATTAAACAACACTGATATGATATAAACTAGTATAGTACAAAGAAGAAGCTGTAATTTTTTCTTTTTTTTTTTTTTTTTTTTTTATTTTTTTTTTTGACAGGCAGAGTGGACAGTGAGAGAGAGAGACAGAGAGGGAAAGGTCTTCCTTTTGCCGTTGGTTCACCCTCCAATGGCCGCCGCTGCAGCCGGCGCACCGCGCTGATCCGATGGCAGGAGCCAGGATCCAGGTGCTTTTTCCTGGTCTCCCATGGGGTGCAGGGCCCAAGCACCTGGGCCATCCTCCACTGCACTCCCTGGCCATAGCAGAGAGCTGGCCTGGAAGAGGGGCAACCGGGACAGAATCCGGCGCCCCAACCGGGACTAGAACCCGGTGTGCCGGCGCCGCAAGGTGGAGGATTAGCCTATTGAGCCACGGCGCCGGCTAGCTGTAATTTTTTCTAGATCTCTTTCAGTCCATTTGACTTGCCAAGCTCTTACTAAACTTTAGGTCTCTGTTTTGCTATTTATGTTTGTTATCTGGAAGTCTCCCCACTTGTTCCCCATGCTACTGTAATTCTTACTCAGGGCACAGTTTAGCTTTCATAACCTCTATTCATCTTTCTGTGACTCCTCCTAGGCCGGGTTAAAATTAGAATATGTGATGTTTTATGGCTTATAGACCCTTTTGACATACACCATCCCAATTGATTTTCATTCTTCTCATTCATTCATTCACTTATTGATAGAAAATATTTGATGCAGCCACTCTAATGCAAGCACTGATATAAAGGAGCAGTTTTCCAAGGTGTAATAAAGAGTTCTTATTTTCAGGTAGCTCACAGTTCAGGAGGGAAGAGAAACTAGTCTGTGTGATTCTCTGTGGTGAGATCAAAGCCTGAGGTTTGCACAAGTGGAAATGCAAAAATAAGTGGAGGCCATTGAGAAGAGGTGGCTGGAGATGAGCAATAGAGGAATAGGAAAAAATTTCACTGGGTTTCAAGGACCTCAGGGGAGTTATTTGTGCATAGAAAGGAAAGGAGAAAAGCTTGAGGAGAACAAGGACTTCCGTGATTCTGTGAAATAGAACGGTTTTGTTTTGCATTTTCATTGGTCGAGCTCCTAATATGTATGATGTAGGTTATATGTACAGCACTCTGGAAGAATTACTTCATTTATTTGATGCAGTGACTCAATCAAGTAGGTACCTTTTATAGGCGAAGAGTTTGAGGTCTAGAGAAGTTAATGTGCCTTCCTCAAAGTATATTGCACCTTGTCATTTCCTGCATCCTATTTTCTTAATTGTGATGGAAAAAAATATATACCGTTGTTCTTTTGCAAATAGAGTGAGGTCATTTTCTTCTAAAAGCCAAAATCAATCCCTTGAAAGTTTCCCTCTTATTTTTGCTTATTTCATATGTGTTAGTAGTTAGTTCTTTGTTTATGTTAAGTTCTTGCATTATTTTCAGTATATCTATACTCTAAGAATAGGAGAGGGAGAGGAGGAAGCGTAGGAGTGCAAGTGGGAGGGTGGGTAGGGTGGAATCACTATGCTCATAAAGTTGTATTTATGAAATGCATACATCTTGTATACCTTAAATAAAAGGTTTCTGGGTGAAAAAACAAGTTTGACTTAGATGTGACAGAAGAGGCGCCATCAAAGCTAAATTTTATAGAATGGCATTCAAATCTGGCTGAGAGTTAGGTACAGCTTCCTTTTCTACATCTATCTGTTTGAACTGCCAAAATGAAAATATTACATAAAATACCAAATTTCTGATGAGTGCCTTCCTTTAGTAATTATCTGATAAATGACATGTTAGTCCTCTGTTTGTACTATGATAATAATCCTATGGAGTATAGGAGAACAAATTTGTATCTTCAAAGTTTTAGTTTTTTGGAAATCTTGTTCCTAAAGCAACTTTAATAAATACATTCAGTTATGAGAAGATATCACTATGTTTCTTCAGAAATAAGCTTAAGAGGTATGATATCTATATATATATTAGTAAAGGAAAAATTGCATTTTTATTGGTTTTAGTCTAAGAAGAAACTTATAAACTCCATAAAAAAGAAGATGTTATATCTTTTGTAAGGTAGGGTTTTCATTACATTTTGCAAGTTAAATTTTTCATGAAATTGGAGGTATTTGGTCAGCATTTTAAAGTAATCATCCACAGAAAGTGAATTAAAGAACTATTGAGCACTTTCATTGGTCTCTGAGGAGAAATTTGAAAATGTAAATCACAGAGTTCATTCTTTTAGTAATTGCTCTGTGGTCAGAAGAAATGATTAATAAGTTAGTAAAATCAAATATATATATATGTATTTCAAGATTTATTTTATTTATTTGAAAGGCATATTTAGCAATAAAGGGAAAGAGAAAGATCTCCCATCTGCTGGTTCACCCCTGCAAGTGGCTGCAATGGCCAGGACTGGACCAGGCTGAAGCCAGGAGTCCAGAACTCTTTCCAGGGTTACCCCATGGGTGGTAGGGGCCCAAGTACTTGGGCCATCTTCTGCTGCTTTCCCAGGCATGTTAGCAGGGAGGTGGTTCAGAAAAGGCGTAACTGGGGCTTGAACCAGCACCTATATGGGAAGCCAGCATCACAGGTGGTGGTTTAAACTGAACCCCAATGTTGGTTTCAGTAAAATATATAAACTGTTAATTATTTTAGAGTTATATAAATATCAAAGTATCAAAGCACTGAGCAAAAGTCTATTGCCAGAAATCTGGCTTCTAATACTGACTTACTGGTTGAGTTATGCAATCTATTGTACCAAAGGATCTTCATTTGCAAATTGAGAAGATTAACTGGCTGATTTGTAAGGTCCAGTTGAATTCTAAAAGTTGTATATTAAAATTCATTATTTTTAAAAGATTTCTTTCTTTATTTGAAATGCAGGGCGACAGAAAAAAGAGGGAGGGAGAAAGAGAGCGTTCCCATTTGCTGTCTTGCACTGCAAATGGCTACAATAGCCAAGTCTGTGCCAGGATAAAGCCAGGAGCAAAGAACTCCATCCTGGTATCCCACATGTGATACAGGAGCCCAAGTACTTGGGCCATCCTTCACTGCTTTTCCAGGAACATAGAAGGAAGCTGGATGGGAGGTGAAGTGCTGGGATTTTTTGAACCAGCACTCTTGCATGGAATGATGGCATTGCAAGCAGCATCTTAATCTGATGTGCCACAATGCTGGCCCCAATTTACTAATTTCATAGTTTATATATACTATAAACTGACATAGAGACTGGTGGGACTATTGTACACAAATACCTAAAATTTCAAATTCATGGCAGAGTTCAGTAAGTCTTCTATAAGTCTAATAAAAACAAAATAAAATTAAGATTTAGAGAAAAAATATTGCTCCAATCTACAAATTTGGAGTTTGAATTCATATTTATTTGAAAAATTATATCTATATAAATATATGCAGCCATTTGATATTATAATTATGCAAAAAGTTCACATAGATTAAAAAAAGTCAGCTAGGATATTATAGTTGAGAACACTACCATTTTTAGTCTCACAAAATTTTCTATAAAAGGGGAAATGATATTGGTGGATAAACATCTACAACATGCCAGGAAATTTTTTTCTATTTAATCTTTAAATACTCTGTGATGTTGTGACCACTATTCCAGTTTCTCCAATAAGGAAAGTGAGACTTGTTGTTTAAGTTCCAGAGAGCTTGGTGGGGAAAAGCTCTGTGCATTGGTTGCCTGACTGTGACGTTCATGTCTGTTACCTGAGCTCCCATTACCATTTGAAGGAACATCCCTGAGATTATCAAGAAGGTAGTTGTTGTAAACCAAGGAGGCAAGAGCATGGGATAAAGTTGATAACAGGCTTTATGAGGTGCTGTGAGAATAAATAGCAAAGTTTGGGTTGATTGTTAAAACAGAAAAGTTATCTGTAGGCACAGAGAGCATTGAGGAAGTTTATCAGATGTTTCTATCACAGGCCAAGAGGTTTTTGAGAATTCTGAGACAGAGTTCCAGGAGGGAGAGATGAGAAAAAAATAAGTTATACAGATCAAGTCAGATGAGAAGTCACTTACTTGGAAGGGAAAGATGAAGATTAAAAACTGTTGCCAATGAGTGACAGTAAAAGCAGTAACAGAGTTTACTTGAGGCTAGAAGAGATGCCAATTTTCCAATCCTGGATAAGAAGATTCAAATACTCATGCTTTTTTGTTCAGTAATGAAATGAAATGAAATGTTATGTAAGAAGATGCTCTCAAAAAGCTAAAGGCAGCTGCACCAGATAGATTCACATGATTTTATGAATGATATATTTTCAATGAAGACAAGTGATCTGTGACTCTAGGAACTTGAGACTATTATTCTTCCCTCTTGTTGCTTTATCAATCAACATGTGAAAAAATATTGCATTAATACCTGAAGTTATATCATTAAACTGTTTCATTTTCCTCAGCGTCTTGCCAATATTAATAAGTTGAATTGTACATTAGGATTGTTTGTGAAAGTTAGTGGTAGTGATTCTATCTTTGTTACCTGACCTTTCTAAAATCTGAAAATCAAAAGTTTATCTTGAATCCAGCCTAAAAATAGCAATAAAAAGTGACCTCATGACGGTGCTGCCAACACTGATTGTGAAACATTTTACTATGGACTGTTTCCCTTATAGATTGTGCCCATTAAAATGTTTCTACTAAAATTTGTAGTGTAATAGTGACTTTTGAGAAATACACAGGAAGGAAGGAAATGTTTGGTCAAATTACTGCTTAATTATTCCAGAGCTGAAGTGACTGGCTTTGTTTTGCCTCCTTTACTGAATAACTTTTGATGCAATCAAACTGAAAAGTCAGGAAATTAACTTTTATGGAAATTGAGTCATGCATTAAATGCATTTCTAATTCTGATACTGTTTATTTAGTAACCAGTAAAACTGAAATGAGTTGTGCTATGATTTGAAAGATCATGACTTCAAATAAGCAATTCCATTTTCCTCATTACTATTATATTCTGCTGACAAAGTCTCTAGGACTTTTTAAATTTATAAATTGTTATTTAAAATGAAGAATACTCATATTCATGCTAGTATGTCCTTGGAGTTTTAGTTAAGTTTACCTGCAAGAATGAAAAACATAAATTCAATTCTTTCTATATCCCGTGTGCTGTTGCTTTGTTTTTTAGTCCTTTTTGGGTGAGCTTCAGATCACCTAAATAATACAGAAGGAAGACTGTGACAACTATGTTCAGTGCAGGCTTCACATTTTACAAGATGATGCTGCAGATATCTGGAAAAGAACACAAGGTAGTCAATGTGTGTGTCATTATATGAATATATATATATGGTTATTATGCATCTATACTTAATAGAAACAGAACTTTTAAACCAGTGCAAATATATGAAGGCTTTTCATGATAATACTGAGACAGCAGAAAGTAAGTAGACTATCACTTTCTTCTCAAAATTCATGTCACAGCGTTAATTACCGAGTTTGTATGACCATAGTATGATTTTTTTCACTTGGCAATTGGAGTAGCATTTTTAATGCCTGTTTTAGGCATATCTTTTGGTGAAAATGATGGCACAAATTCTTCATTACTCTTGTTTCAGCAATATTTTTGTAAAGACCTAAAACAGTGGTCTTTCTGTCTATGACCTGTGATGATGAATCATCTATTTAATTTCATACAAAGTTAAAATGGCCAATTTTGTCCCTGAATGTGTAATCATGCATTAGGGTCTTCTGAAGAAAAGTTGGAGAACAGAATGCTTTTCAAGAGTAATTAAGATTGTGCACCTAGAAAGTCTATTCTAGAATGGACAACATCCTGAATTAATGCAAAGAACACACAACCGTTGAGTTAGGTTAATCCAGGAATGAGTCAAAATTTCTCAGCTTTTTAACTTAGTTTCCATATCTGTAAAATTTGGATAATAATGCCTTCCAGGGAAGTTGTTGTCAGAACAAAATGAAGTAATGTATATGTTGTACTGTATAACATGTTTTCTATTAAACATGGGATGGTAGAACATCATGACTTCTACTCTGAAGCCTGCAGAGTTTTGCATGCCTGTGTATGAAAGCAACTGTTTAGCTTCAAAAAAATTTTTATTATTTTGTCTAGTCTATTTGTGCATTGGTAATGGAAACCCTACATGCTAAGTAGAGACATGGCAGATTATTTTGTGATGTGTAAAATATGGGAATAATTTTAGCATTGTAGCTACTACTTTTGAAGGTGATTGCTTGAATTCTCAAAATACAATGTCGGTGTTAGATTTGAATAGATTTGTTAGATTGTATATACCAATCTGTAGTTGGACAATTGCAATTCTCTCTGATTAGCAGGAACATCAGAAAATAAGATTTCACTTCAGGGTAATGTTAACTCAGTCACGTCACTGAATATCATTTTGAAAATTTGTTTATTGAAAACATTTGTTTGACATTAGAGCAACTCACTCTTTTTGATGTTGTTCTTTTGGGTGACTTTTTTCTGGAAAAACAATAGTTACTGGATTGTGCCATTATTCTATTTATAGGAAGTAAAATTAAAGCCTTAAAGATAAATGTGCATAGTTTGTGAACAAATGCAAAATAACAACCTTTATGAAGATTATTTGTATGTCATTTCCATTGGCTTACTCCAAAGATATATTCTCAATGATAATAAAGTAATAAAAGATTGTTTTCACAGCTGTTTGTCTTTGATTACATATTTCTTTGAAGTACTGTAATAAGACAGACTTTGAACCTGGAAAGAGATCAAATAATGAATTGTTCTGCTTTGTGAAGCTTAAGAAGGGATTTTATTGTCGAAACATATAGTGCGACATATTTTTTCTTCTAACAGTTAAATAATGGTTGAAAGTACTATGAGATCATTACAGATGGACTAGATTAAAGGGCTTGGGGCCAAGTGTGAGTGATCGTTACCAAAAATTGGTGCTTCAGTTTAAAGTCTGGTTTCATAATTACCAAATATTTCATTGGTTTAGTTTTGAGTTAAAATACAATATTACAAAGGTACTGGAATATATTCTCTTAATACTTACATCTAAATATAATAGAAAACCTGAATTCCTAAACCCCAAGGGACTTATTACAAATTTGTTTTCCACATCAGGTTTAGGCAGATTAGATTAAAGAGATTCTGTAAATTAAACTAAATGTCATTAGATAAGAGAGCATTAACAAACATCATATGGTTTCTCTTTTATCTAAGATAGTGATTTAGAAAATGTAGCAAAAAGCTTAATTGTAACATTTTAGTAGGTTTTCAGATGTTACATATTAATATAGTTCTAACTATTTTAATTTCTGCCTAAATTTTGGTTGGTTAAGAATAATTTAATATCTATTGATCAGCAAACCTGTGGTAGGTATTACAAAATAATAGTAGCATAGAGTTGTAGCATTTTGTTTTGGTTCAATCTAGAATGTATTAAAGTATGTGATGATAAAGCATCAGATTGTAAGAGTGTAGATATTTCAGTACAACATATTGTATTATTAAAGTTATGTTGAAACAACAGAATGCTTTTGCAAATATTTGGAAGTTTCTAGCTATATATTTCAGAAAGAATAGCATTTATGTGTATATTTTTGAATCTCATTTACTCAGCATAATATTTTTCCAAACTCGTTTTTGTTGTATCTAGAATAAAACTTTTTTCTTTATTTAAGATATAATCCTTTCAAATGATAATTTCATGGAAATACTAGACAAAGGAATATTGTAATTTTAGAGATTTTTATGATGAAGGTGTGTTTAAGAGATGTCACTTTGATATTTTTACATTATGTCCTACATTTGTCAGCTAAAACCAGGATATTGCCTCAATGAGAAAAAGCATGTTCTGCACTTGTCAAAAGGCAGTAAGTAATGATTAAAATAGCAGTGTGAAACGCTAGGAGATTAAAGTGATGCTAATGATAAGTGAGAGAAGAAAAGGGCAAGCTATATTTTAATCCCTGAGAGAATGGTTAATGACTTCTATTGCCTGAGATTAAACTAAACCTGTCTCATCAGCTTTTTCTGCCTGGTGAAAAAAAGCTCTCTGCACTTTAATTTATTAAAGTCTTTTAAGGAAGCACATTGATCTACAGAGGTTAAACTTTAAAAAATTGTGCAAAATACACACAAATGCTTTAACAAAAGTGTGATATTGTTGCTTTTAGGCATATTCACAGATTTATAAAGAATCCATTGTCTATGCTATTGTATGTTTAATTAAGGAATACTAATTACTTAAACTTTTTAAAAACCAGAATGTATTCATATTACTGTGGAGGATGTCAGTCTATATGAAGATATTAAATTACAGTAGTAATTACTGCATGGCTTGTTCAGGATAATACAGGTACTGTTCAGATAAGTGAATTATTTTATGAAAACCCTCAAAAACTGTAACTGTAAAGAGATCAATTTGCTGTTAATGTTAGATAACATGTTACTGTCGATTTCACTGTTGTATTATTTACTTGGTCTTCTAATTCTAGTGTGGGTTTTTGTTGTCATTTATCCATATTCAACCAAGAACATCATCAGCTTTATGCAATGAACATTTACCTTAATGTGAATCCTATATGTGTTTTGCTAATGAGATAAATTGTGTGTAATAGTGTGGAAATAGGAGGATGGAAAAATACAAAAATTTTACCCAAATGATTTCTATATGTTTGTAGACCATATCCAAAATATGTAAATTTTTCCAATACTATATTTAATTGTGTGAAGTAATCTATTTTAACAGAATAATTTCTGCCTAGTCAGGTCATAAGAGTTTACTGATTCAGTGTAAAAGAGAAAAGTTATTTCTACTTTCTAGAATGGCACACTTGTACTTTCTAGAGTCCTTCGATTCAGAAGTTACTGATTGGTTACCAAAGTGGATTCAGGGACACTTAAGTACATATTCTCATTTGCACACCCAACTGTCATTTTTTTATAAAGATTTATTTATTTATTTAAAAGGCAGAGATACAGAGAGAGGATACACATACGCATACACACAAAGAAAGAGAGAGAGACAGAGAGAGCGAGCCAGGGAGAGTGATCTTCTATTGCTAGTTCACTTCCAAAATAGCCACAACCACTGGGACTGGGCCAGGCCAAAGCTGGGAGGCTGGTACTCCGCCAGGTCTCCCATTTGGGTGGCAGGGGCCCAAGAACTTGAGCCATCCTCCACTGCTTTCCCAGGAACATTAGCAGGGAGCTGAATCAGAAGTGGAGCAGCCAGGACAAGACCTGACAACCATATGGAATGCCAGTGTTGCAGTTTAACTTGTTGCACCACCAACTGACTTTTTAATTCAGCTATTTTGTGAGAGGGTATATCTCAGCTTAGAAGAAATTTGTCACTTGCTCTTCTGGGAAAGATTTTTTTGGTTGTTTTGTTTTGGTTCTGTTTTGCTTTTTGTTGATGGTGTTCGTTGTAATCTCATTATGAATACGCCTCATTCTTAAGATTATATTTCTTTCTACTGACTAAACCGAGAAATCTAAGGAAGATTTTTTCAAAATTTCATTATCAAAATATTTTCAAACTTGATTTTTTAAGTAACTTTTTAAGCTAGGGAGTTTAAGCTCAATACATTCTTTGATGTTAATGAAACAGCAATTTTTCTGAAGGCCATGTAGCCCTAATGAGCAGCTTCTTATAAAAGAACATTTAATCAAGGTTTATTTTTAACTTGTTTAAACAGATCTAATAGTTTGTGCTGATTTCATTTCAGTATAATAATTGCTAGCAATCCTATTAGTAAGTTCTAGTACAGGAAAGTTAATACAAATTCCAATCTAATGAGAGTAGTGTTACAACAAAAACCATGTAGTCAAGGAAAGATCTGTATTGTATTGGAAGGACAGAGGTACATGGCTATTCTGTCCATAGTTTTGTTTACATAACATTCTGAGTCCCGAGTAGCAATACTTACTGGTGTTAATTAATATAGATTCATATTTCCATTAAAAGGTAAGAAGTTAATGAAAACAATACTCATTGAAAGGAAGGCATTTTGAGAAAATAAATCACTTATTACTCAAGTACCTTTTTGTATAGATGATTTTGTTATAAGAAAGCTCATTATGTAAGTAGGTTATAATTTGTGTTTTCAAAATTAGTCAATCTTTGAATGCCTTATTTCCTTGTTGACCTTCAGATTGGAGAAAATCCTTGGTGGATTATCAGACATACAGATGATAAAGTTGATAGAATTAAAGGGTAATTTAAGGCTAGTAGAATAATAGATAAATAATTTCAGTTTATATTATGTAACGGAATAAATATAAAAATAGATCATAACATAGTCTGATTTAGAACCGAATATTTTAAACACTATTAACTTACCATTAAATTTGGCTTTAGATGACACTGTGATAATTTAGGCCATTCAACAAATGTGAAGATTTTGCTGTATTCAAGAATGCAGACAAAAAAAGCCAGAAGTAAAAGTTTTTGGTAATGAAAATGTAAGAAGGCAAGGATTTCAGTTCTAGTAATGAAAGTGAATGAGTGTCTGCTAAGTTCAGGTTATAATCTTTTAAACTTTTTATTACTTAATATGACACAGTGACATTTAAAATATGGAGAAATTGAAGATAAATAATATGGGGTGAATGGCAGAATTGATTTAAAATTTTAAAGCTGTGCTAAAAGTATTCTAATGCACTGAAGGGCATCTGTAAGTTACACATTGTTTATAGGTTTCTGATTAGAATCCCAAAGCATAATGTATTGCAGCTTGCCTTTCCAATGAGAAGAAAGAATATTGTATGTATAAAGCAGTGGATAGTAAAATTTGCCTTTTATTTTCATGTAAATCATTTGCATTTTGTGAAAAGCCTTCATGTATACGATGTGTCACATATTATTAATTTCAAACAATAACTGATTTATTTAGTTTTCTTGAAGATTTCTTTCTAAATATTATCAATTATTGCTCCAAGATTTTAAAACAGAGTAATGCTATGAAAACTGTGATTTTTATACTTTCAATATAAGGAATAATTTTTCATAATAGTACTAAAATCACAGTATGCTGACAACTTGATAACTTAAAATAAGTATTTTTATTGCATTTTTTAAAATATACTTGATTCATAATCTACTATTTTTCAGAAAAGTCATTCTCACAAAATGTACATCATAATCAACCAAGGTGATTGTTTTCAATTTAGAGTCATTGGTCTCATCCGTACTGAATTTCACACACTAAGAGTGGAGTCTGGAAACTGATCTCATTAGAGAAGCTCCACAGGTGTTTCCATTGCACATAAAAATTTCAGAACTACTATTTTTAGAGCTGATAGAACACTACAAATGGGAAGGGTCCATTTTTCATATTTGTACCTAGGAAAATGAACCTGTGAGTTTAAGACATTTTTTTTTTGCTTTCAAACTTTTACTTAATGAATATAAATTTCCAAAGTACAGCTTATGGATTACAATGGCTTCCCCCCATAACGTCCCTCCCACCTGCAACCCTCCCCTTTCCCACTTCCTCTCCCCTTCCATTCACATCAAGATTCATTTTCAATTCTCTTTATATACAGAAGATCAGTTTAGCATACATTAAGTAAAGATTTCAACAGTTTGCTGCCACACAGAAACATAAAGTGAAAAATACTGTTTGAGTACTAGTTATAGCATTAAATCTCAATGCACAGCACACTAAGGACAAAGATCCTACATGAGGAGTAAGTGCACAGTGACTCCTGTTGTTGACTTAACAAATTGACACTCTTGTTTATGGCATCAGTAATCACCCTAGGCTCTTGTCATGAGCTGCCAAGGTTATGGAAGCCCCCTGAGTTCACTGACTCTGATCATATTTAGACAAGGCCATGGTCAAAGTGGAAGTTCTCTCCTCCCTTCAGAGAAAGGAGTTTAAGACATTTTTAAGATTTAAAGATATTTAATCACTTAAGAATGATATTGCCAAATCTTTAAAGTAGTTAGAGAAATTCTTAGAAAGACATGTGAGACTGTGAATATGATAGATATGTATGTGGCATATAAATATGAAATTTATGACAAATTCACTTCAGTGACACCATACTCAAATGAATTATATCATCTTTCTCTAGATTTCATTCTATCAGACCTGGAATAAAAGCACTGTTTATGCTGAATGCTTATACATATTGCATTCTGATTACTAAGTTGGAATGTATTTACAAAGCTGAAAGAACTGTAATGCTTAATGAACAGGTCATTGTAGAAACCAATCAACTTTTATTCTTATATCATGATAAAGTAGCATAATACAGATGAAAACTGTATCTAATGAATTATGGTATCAAAACTAAGGGAAAAAACTCTAAGACTGAGAAAAATATTATTAAAATGTGTAGTATCAAATAACTCGATGGATTGTTCTTCAATTATGATGTTAAAAATTGTCCAGATAGCGTCCACATTTTCCTTGAGCTGTTTGTGCCATTTGAATGGCATTTGGCAAACAATAGTGGTAGTATTATAACATCTATCAAACAATGCCAGGAAAGGTTTCGGCTTAAAGATTATTCTGTATTTTATTCTACCTGCCTTATTTTGTTTAATATTACCTTAATTATTAAAAAGAAAAAAAGGTGACATCTCTATAGCTACCTGGTTGTGCTTAGGGCATGAACAGTACAAAACCTTCAAAAGTAAGTAAATTACAACATTTTGCATTTGGGGGCAAATACTATACATTTTATGTTTTCCCCAATACACTTTTTGAATATTTTCCTCACAAGAAAGCACTATGTAAGAATGAAGAATATTTGTTATCATTGACATAGCCCAAACACTCTTACCCACCTGGAGCTTCTCACTGGACTAATCACTAGGGAAATAGGCATGCATTTCATTGCTTCACTTTCATTCCAAAAATAGAGGACAGGGAGTAGATAATCCATAAGTCATCTTTTTTTTTTAATTGTATCTTTTTTCAAGGAGGGTGATGAAGATATAATTAATAATTAAGAATACTAAAATAAAATAGGCCATGTATCAAAACTGTATCATTTGGGTTTTGCAGGCAGTAGCTGAGCTTATATTATTCAAATTATTTTAATAAGAATATACTTAACATTCTGAAATGCTAATTATATATAGCCCTTAATAATATTGATAGTAATAATAGTAGAGACTGATAGTAATACTTTTAGGAATAACAACAGGAATAGAATTAAGTACATAGAAGTGAAAGGTTAAAAAATGCTAAACTTTGCCTATAAGGCTAAATCATATTTTATTCCAAAATATTGCTTATCTGCTGCTTAAAATATTCTTAATTTTTAAAACCCATATTATTCTCGTCCCGCTGAAACTTATACAGAAGAAAAAGTGTTAAAGGGCTAGGAAAATATTATTTCATCGTTCCTGTTCCATTAGAATTCACTTGGGTGGCTGAGAAAATGGTTTATGGATTATAGAGAGAAGAACAAGCTAAAACATTTCATGCCTTCGTCTCTGGTAAATTCCCCAAACTCATTCTTTGCATCTGAGCCATAAATAACAGCCATGCTTTTTGCTAAAAAGAGCTTTTTTCCTACACCAGGTCTTTTGTCTTGGAGATGAATGCTATAATAAATTTGAAGTCTTGGGGGGGCATTGTTTGAACTATAACATTATGGTTTACAACTGTTGCTTCTATTATGAGGAGGATAAAAAGCGACTATGAAGCTTGATCTCTGTCCTAGAAATGGATTAATATTTCAGTCTTCAATGTGGGTCAAGTGTATGATTCTCCCCAAAGCAATTCACCATGATTAATTTTTATTATGTGGGCATTCAGATTCTCTTTATATTCTTATTTTTTTTATTCCCCTGTTGAATCACCCCTTGAAATACTAAAACTTATATTTTTTCACATAATAGCAGAAACACAGGATTTGAGATCCTTATAAAAGTTCTAACAAAATCTTAGTTAACATAGTCTCTGAAATTTCCTTTTTCTCAAAAATTATATGAATAAATAGTAATAAAATCTTAAGTCATTGTGTTGAAATAGTGAATATTACATTAGTTTACTGATAATGTTAACTAGTATGATATATGAATTGCTAAGTAATATAGTTTTCTCAGTGATTAAATAGTCATTAAAAATACAGTTTCTCAGTGGGGAATGCTGGCAACTGCATATAGGTACAGTTGTTAAAGTCTGTTTTATGTGAAAGGAGGAAGGTGTTAACTAGAAAAACAAGATATCTCCAATTTTTATTTTTGTCTGGACTATAATTTTTCACTTATATCTGCAAGGTGCTAGCTAATGGCTACATAACTTGGAGGAAAAAAATCTTTTTGGTTTTTGAGAGCTTTTTCTATTCTTTTCCCAGGAGGAAATGGAAACTTTTTATGTGTGTGTAATTTCATGTATTCAAATTGTTTTTTTTTTTAATGCTTGTATTCCTTCTTTTGTTCTTAGAAATTTGAAGAACTTCAAATATTAAATTTTAGTACTTACATGAATAATTTTGCAAGTCCTTTAAGCAGTGAACAAAGCTTTCTCATGTATCTATTTTACAAGTTATTGTTGGTGGTGTAGCATGTACCCATCACATAGAAACTATGGGCTTCTACCTGAAGGAACATCAGACATCTAGTATCCTGGATTACAACGGCAGAAATAATTGCAATCACTGGGGTCAGGGCCCATAGACGTTACATGATGTTGAATACAACTCTATGTAGTTTGCCTCTGCTATGTAGTAAATCTCAAACTTCGCTGCACCTCAGAAAAACCTAGGCTACTTTAAAAAATACTAATGCCCAAGAACGCACCTTAGAACAACCAACTAAGAATCTGAAAGGGTGAGTGAAGCCAGGCCATCAGAATTTGTAAAGTCTCCCTAGAGAATTATAGATTCTAATCTTTTTTTTAAAAAGATTTATTTTATTTATTTGAAAGAAAGAGTTGCAGAGAGAGGTAGAGACAGAGAGAGAGGTCTTCCATCCGCTGCTTCACTCTCCATTTGGCCACATGGGTCAGAGCTGAGCGGGAGCTGATCCAAAGCCAGGAGCCAGGAGCTTCTTCCAGGTCTCCCTCACGGGTGCAGGGGCCCAAGGACTTGGGCCATCTTCTACTGCATTCCCAGGCCATAGCAGAGAGCTGGATCAGGACATGAACCTGAATCCACATGGGATGCCAGCACTGCAGGCCAGGGCTTTAACCCACAGCACCAGAGAGCACAGTCCCTGTAGATTCCAATCTGATTCTAGGATTGATATCTGCTGGACTAGCGGTAAGAGCTGAAAACAAGAAGGAGAGAGGGGAGAAGGTGATGGAGAGAGGTGGGTACAGAAGTTTGGGGGAGAAGTAGAGTACAAGTTTGAGTATTGAACTGTAGCCAGAACCTGGTTCTGTTACTCTAATTCTTGATTGTACATGTGTTACCTCTGGAAGCATGGCTTATAAAGCTGGGTCTTAAACCCACCTGAAACAGTCAATAAGCTTCATACAATGGAAATCACTTTTACTGCTGTTTAAAGATGACAAGAGGCATGAGTGGAGACTAGATAATAATGACTCTCATATCTTCTTGACTTTGGATTTTACCTTGAAATAAATGAGGAAATATTGTAGATTTTTCAAACAGTATATTGCATAATCAAATTTGCATAGTAGCCAGTGTGAGACAAACTGGAAGGTGTGGGACAAACAGAGCCAAGATTAGTTAGCGGACTATCGTTAAAAGTCCATGTAGGAAGAGAGTGACCACAGGAATGACAAGAAGAAGTAGACCTGACAGTGCTGCAAGGGAATTTGGTCCCAGATGAGCTGCTTGTTGCTGGGAGAGAATAGAACAGGTGAGGTCATATGTTAATAGACTCCACATGTCTGGTTTGTATGTCTTGTTGGATCATGCAGGGAATGCAAAAGAAGAGGAGAATTGAGAAAAGGATGATAAATTCATGGAAATGTTGTCTTCCTGAGAGCTGTGGAACAGCCAGGTGGTGCTATCTAGTTAGTTCCCTGTGTTGATATCATTGGATAGCCACTTAACAACATCCCTTGATGATTGGAAATTGGAATCCAAAGGGCCTCCTAAGTGTGATAATTTAAGAGAAAGAAAAGTTAACAACGAAACTTTGAGTAATGTTTACTTTTAGGAAAAAAATGGAATTTAGTGAAAAAAATAGTGGGGGGAGGCAAGGCTAAACATATAACAAAACAATCATGAGATGCTAGTTAAGACATCCGTGCCTGATATCAAGTGTTGGACCCCTGGCTGTGGATCCTTAGTCCAACTTCATGCTAATGCAGACCATGGGAAACAGTGGAGATGACTCAGGTAATTGGATTTCTGCCACCCATGTGGGAGACCTGTACATGTACCAAGTTCCAGGCCTCCTGTCTTTGATTTGGACCCTATAAAGGTTGGTGCAGGCATTTGGAGAGTGCACCAGTAGATGGAAGCTCTTGCTTCCTGTCTCTCAAATAATTGAATTTCTTTCTTTTTCAAGATTTATTTATTTAGTTGAAAGGCAGATTTACACAGATGCAGAGGTGGGGAGAAAGAGAGAGAGAGGTAGACAGAGAGAGAGAGAGGTCTTCCTTCTGCTGGTTCACTCCCCAAATGGCTGTAATGGCCAGAGCTGGGCTGATCTGAAGCCAGGAGCCAGGAGCTTCTTCCTGGTCTCCCATGGGGATGCAGGGTCCCAAGGACTTGATCTGTTTTCTGCTGCTTTCTCAGGCACATTAGCAAAGAGCTTGATCAGAAGTGCAGCCACTGGGACTCAAACTGGCACCCATATGGGGTGCCAGAACAACAGGTGGAGGCTTTACCTGCTGTGCCACAGCACTGGCCCCAAATCAGTAAACTTATAAAAATTAAAAAAGAAAACAATCATATCATCATCGCTAAAGTCAAAGAACTAGCAATATATTTCAAGACGTAAACAGTTGTTCAGACGTCCTAAGAAATTAGTCTGCAGAGAATTCTCTTAATGGAGAGGGAATAGTCACATTATCACCACATTGATATATTCTCAAACTAAGTAAAAGTGCAATGCTAGCTTTCTAATGTTGTGTAGATACTTATGAAGTACCTACCATGAGCACAGCACTAAACCAAGCCCTTGTTACATGAGTGCAGTAAAAACTGTTCCATCTGATACCTCTGTGAACTACATCTCAAGGCAAACAGTCTTAGTAGACTTCATCAATGCCTCCACTCTTTATTTTTAGTTTGGAAATTCTGTGGACTGCTCTGTGCTTTCACTAAATGCTTTTTTATTTCATTTGTAAAATTTATAGTTTTCACACAATTCAGTGTGTTGTAATTCTTTGAGTATATTTGTGCGTGAAAGTTTTCTGATTGTATAAATAATACAGTATAGTATAGTGCTAACAACCTTGAATACTGTGGTGGTAATAAAATGCACATAAATGTAACTAAATATTAATTTTACTATTTACAGTAATTATATGCATACTTAAATTACCCATATTTTAGTCTCCTAAACAATAGTATTTGCTCTATAATGATTCACCTTGGTAACCTGGTGCCTAAATTTGTCGTGCACAAAATAGGTGTTCAACAAATGCTAATTAAAGGAATAGATGGATAAATACATATTTTGCATTACAACAAAGGAGGGACATTTTGCTCCTGAATGTTATTAAAAGGTTAATTGTTATTTCAAGTCCAACAGTTTCATTAAATCTGAAAACATGTGTAAACTATTTTGACCAGTGTTTGATGCTGATTATGTGCTTTTATAAATGATATTTCTGTCACTTTTAAATGATCAATTAAAGGTTTTATTGTCTGTAATTACAATCTTCCATGCAAAGGCATATAAAGAAAGGAATGCCGAGTCTCAAATTAAGATAACTTGATCCAGAGATCTTCACAAAATTAAGCACTTAAAATATTCCAACCTACAGACTAAAACATAATTTGATCACTCAGATTTTATATTTTAAATCAATGTCATATTGTGACAAATACAGTAATATAAAATGTTAGCAAAAGAGAAAGCTGGATGCAGGGTATATGGGAACTCTTTGAACATCTTCACAATTTCTTTCTGTAAATTTAAAACTATTCTGAAGTAAAAAGTTTTTTAAAAATAAAAATCAATGACAGATTTTTAGCATTTGAAAACAGAAAGAGGTAATGTAATTGCCAAAAGATTTTATAAACAAGAGTGACAATTAGTGTAGCAAATTGTTACATAGCACAGACTCCAAAGTCAGGAATTTAGCATGGAGGTTAAGACCTAACAGGATGCCCACATCCCATCCTGAAATGCCTGGGTCTGAGTTCTGGCTCCACTTCTGATGCCAACTTGCACCTCATGAATACCCGGGGAGGTAGCAGGTGATGGCTCAAGTAGTTGGGTCCCTGCCACCCCACTCAGAATTCCCGGCTCCTGGCTTCCATCTAGCCCAGCCATGACTGTTTCAGGCGTTTGGAGAGTGAACCAGCAGATGGGAGATCTCTCTCTCTCTCTCAAAGGAGATACGTAAAATTTAAAACAAAATTTAAAAAGAGAATACTGACTCTGGAATCCAACTACCTGGATTTTAACCTTGATTTTGATACTTACCAACTGATATAAACCTAGATTTATTACTTACCTTCTCTATGTGTCAGTTTTATAATTCATAAGATGAATACAATATGCCTACTTAATAAAACAACCATGATTATTACATGAATTAATAAATGTAAGCTGCTTCAAGAGAAACTAGCCATTGAATAAAGTAGAATATATATATGTTAAGGTTGGTGATATGATACTGAGCTAGGACAGGGTTATCAGTCAAAGGAACAAGTGTGGGGGATTACCCCAATATATGGCAGTATTTACACTTGTCTTTACACATCAGTGCTGTAAGCAGAGTTTTCCATGTCAATGATAAGCCATTTATCTTTCTTTGCACTTTTAGGTGACCTGCAATGATTGAGAAACATTACATTATTAATTTTATTCAATAATAATATTATATGTTAAATGTGGATTTTGAGGATATATCTATGCCTTAGATGCACTCTTCTAGATCATTTTCCATTACATCATTTTAATTCTTGTCTTCATAGCGCTTTCCCATGTTTGACATTTTCCTGCTCACTCATTTGTTCAGTGGTAGAGGAAATTCAGAATGGCAGGAATTCTACTTGTCTTTTCACATCTGAATGCATGGGGCCCAGAAGAGGGCCTGGGACAGTAGGCCCTTGATAAAAAGTGTTGGATGAATACATGTGTTGTCATAGACTGTGATCTCATGATGTGTGCTTGACATGGGGAAATAAAGTTGATTTTGAACAATAGAATTGATAGTGCATTTGTAGACAATACTTGAGTGAAGTTCCAGCTCCTACCTTGGACAAGTTCCTTCACTCCATCACAATTTTCTGGTCTGCACATAATGATTATAATTAACATAATAATATGGGTCTTTAAGGTGATGAGGAAGAGGATAGTGAGTTAATAATGAAGTATATGTAGCAAACACTTAATTCTCAGTAATGGTAGTAATGTTCTCTTTGAAACTATCAATATTTTAGAAAGTTTGTTAATATATTTAACATCTATTAAATCATCTGTATTTTCAGTGTTTTTATTAATGAAGTTAGTAAACTACTGTTGAAAATTATTGGTAATTTTCTGAGAACCTCCTATTCCTGCTTTTATTACAAATGCTATAAATTTGAAAGAGTAGTTGAGGTTCTTCTCAAGCATGATCCCAGAACAGGCAACATCAGCATCAACAATGACTTTACAAAAGATGCAGTATTTCAGACCCTACTTCAGACCTACTGACTCAGACCTGCATTTTAGCAAGCTGTGTATCACTGGTCCCATGGGACTAATGTTGGCTAGTTCTGAGTTTTAGGTGATATTTTAAAAAGGGGATAAATACTTTATGATTCCAGAAGAAAGAAAAAAAGAAAAATATTCCCCACTAAGTGAAGACAATTAATTTAACTTCCAAAGTTCAGTAAATAGAGTTCAGTATAGAATTGTTAAAATGAGAAGAGAACAGTTGAGAGTAGCTATCCAACTGTAGGAGATTTGTGCCTTATTGTATGGTGTGGGGTCCCTTTTGAATAAGCTCTTACAAGTGCATGCAAAATTGTCCTATTATACACATTGTACCCTCTGTCCTATAGAGTGAATTATAAGTGTGAAAACACAATGACTATTACCAGAATATTTAATAAGAAGGATAAAATAATAATTTAAGTAAAACGATTCCCCAAGGGACTAAAGATTAGGATTAAAATGAGAGTTAGAATAGCATAGAGGTAATTCAACATTTGATTAAGGACTTAATCTACTTATCTTTATTCAATTCAAGCGTTTCTCAAATTATTAAGATTTGGTGAAATGAGAGTTATTTTTAGATGTTCTTGCTCCAGAGTATAATAGAAGATAAAGGATAAAAGGACATACCAGATGAAGGATTTAAGATAACATTGATGCAGAGACAGTGGATTACGAAAATGATCACTTTATGTTCAGTAAATTTCCTGAATTTGAAATACCATATCTAAATTCTGTGATGTTTATGGAAAAAAAGAGTGAATGTGCCAAGTGCAAACTGTGTGACTGATGGCCTGTCTGCTGAAGATAGTGATCCCAGTGAAGAAACTTGGGTCAAATAGAACTAAGAAATAAAGGGAGAGAAAATAAAGACAAATAGAATTCTGATAATTGAATTGTATTTGGAAAGATAAATTGGTTAATGGCACTGGGGAAGAAAAAAAACCCTCACAACTACAATACCCTGGAGTTCATAAATATGCCTGTATCCATTTTTTCATTATTAGTAGACAAGCCTGTGTCCTTTCCTTTGATGACGCTAACGAGTTCTATGACATTGCCACTTTGAGTTCTTGCTTCATTAGATTGGGTGACTGTTTATTTGAAATTGTAATGAAATATTTACTTTATAGAGCTATAAGGATTAACTGTGATAATTGAGTGAGGCTGATCGGGAGCTTTCAGTGTAATAGGTCCCCCTTGTTTGAATACAGAACGCAGTGAGAATGAACGAGCAAGTGAGTGTGTTTCTGCCTGTCACTTTCTTTCTACATGTTGCTTTTTCTTCTGGAGATAAGTGGGCCTAATGCTGAACAAATACTGGAAATCAGAAGCCACTGAGAATCATTCGCTTCTCGCTTTCCCATGGCAGCATGATAGACGCTCAATCAAAGAACCCCCTCCTCTCAGCAAAGCAACAATTTTGTCACCACGAGCAAATCCAATTGAAAAGTCCCTTGGACTGAGAGGAGAACTCCAGTTGTCAGAATCAGCAAACAGAATGAAAAGAACTAAGAGGAGTAAATTGGCACCTGGGGCCGCCGTGGTAGCCTGTGATAGGCTGTGGCATTGTGTTGGGTAGACATTCAGCCATTTTTAGATATAATGGGAGAAATTAATGCAAATGAGTCAATGGAATGAAATGCATTTTAATGCAGATTTGAGGGAATATCCCGAACTGCTTGATAACAAGTCGCTTTAAGAAAAGGCTTACATTGTGAGGACTCATTTTTTCCCCATTTCTTCTCACTAGTGCCTCATAAGGGCCCTTTGTTCTCTAAGTAAACTCTTTCTAAACTATTGACATTGCTCATTTATGTGAATTTCAGATTTTTTTTCCCCTCTGACAAAGTAGCCTTGGGTGATCTGGGAAAACGTTAATTGCAAGAGGACAAGGAAACTGGCTGAAACAAGAAATGCAATCATTAAGTGTAATGTTGCAGTTGTCCATGCCTCATTATAACATGCATACAAGGCAATAAAATGCGTGTTTCACAAACAAATCTTTTGACAACTATAGTTCAAGAGCCTCCAGCTGTCCTGCTTTTTTACATCTATTTCTCTCGGTTTAGTAATCATTATTGAAGCTTAACTTCGGATTCTGGAGACAAGTCCTTCATATTATCTAAGAACCATGAAAATTTTTAGAGAGTAAAAAGTTTGTTTTAAATTTTGGAATATTTGCTTTCAAAAGGTAAACAGAATTTCTCACCAATATTTTGTTTTGAAAAACAACCTCAGTAATAATGAGGTTAAGAAAAGAGAACTAATTCAATCCCAACAATGACAATATTTAGAATTTTCAGGCCCCCTAGGCTGTCTTTGCATAAATACAAAGCACTGGTTGAAAAATAAGGGCTTTACCTTCCACCTTTAAGTTCATTATGGTTTCACTGGACTGTAAATACTTATCATTTTTTAAGGGACAAAAATAGTTAATCAGATGAAAAGGTCATCAAGTATAAGTGCAGCTTGAAACTGGTGAACTGTCAGACTCACAAGTAAAGCAGCCAGAAAGGGGAATAAAAAAAAAAGGTAACAGATTCAGCATTGTCCAAAAGTTCCAGACCAGTGATTAATGTGTAAGATAATGGACTTGGGAAATGAGTAAACACTCCCCATGCTCCCTGCTTTGTGCTTGAACGACTTGATGACAAGGGCAGAGCAAGGTGAGAATTTAAACAGGACCACAGAAAAAAAAAAAAAAAAAGACAAAGACTAGCAACAACATAATGGGAGGGAGAGGGAGTTTACTGGTTTGTAGTTTAGAAGGTACATAATAACTTTCTGCAAAGCAGCCATTAACAGTATACTAATTTAAACTTCAACAGGGGCACCTGCAGAAATTGCGTGCCTCTCAGTTTTCTTTGAATATTGCTAATATTTGTGCTCACATGTTCTTTATTTGTTGTTAACTTCAGCAGGCCCATTAAGAATTCAGAAACACATTGGTTTACAGATGTATCATCCTCTGGCAGAGGAGATTCTGTGTTTTAATTAAATGGCTCCTATCAAGGTATGTCAGACTATTTCTTAAAAAATATATATAGACGCATTTTAGGGGTTATTTCTCTATAAAAAGATTGGAGGATCTGAATGCACTTCCAGTTGTTATACTGAGCTTCTTAACAGTCTGTCCTCACTTGCACTTACATTTTCTTCTTGTCAATGAAGACCTTTTATAGGTTTATAACCTGCTATTTACATAGAAGGAATCATGCTGTATTTTGTTTCTGAATTCTCGCTCTCTGTTTCTTTAGGCACCTACAGAGATGTGTTTCATTGGTTTCTTTTTATAGTCTCATTAGTTAAATACACTGATTTTTATCAGTCCTTTATATGAAAATATTTCTGCTTATGTCTATTTTAACAGCAAATATCACACTTGACACACTGTTTATCAGTCTACAGAAAAACTGGCAATTCCTCTGAATGAATGTCACACAGTTTTGTTTTTTTTTCTAACTCAGAGCATTCACCATGAAGATACCATACTATGATTGTTTCCAGTCCTTAATCTCTGTATTATTGTCCTGTAATTGTGCTTTTAGTGATTGATGTAAAAATATGTGGAATTGTCATATTGGTTCTATTTTGTGATTTTCATTTTTTAAAAGAACTATTTGTTTACTTGGAAGATAGATCCATACAAGAAGCAAGGCAAGGAGGAAGAACTGGAAAGAGACAGAGTGTGTGTGTGTGTGTGTGTGTGTGTGAGAGAGAGAGAGAGAGAGAGAGAGAGAGAGAGAGAGAGAAATAGAGATTTTGGGCCAGGCCAAAGTCAGGAGTCAGGAACTCCATCCGCATCTCCTACATGGGTATCAGGAGCCAGAGCATGTGGGCCATCATTCACTGCCTTCGCAGGCAGGAAGCTGAGTTAGAAGTGGAGTAGCCATGGTTAAAGCAGTACTCTGACATGGGATGTTGGCATCCCAAATGGAAGCCTAACCTGCAGCACCACAGTGTTGTTGATTTTCTTTTAATCAAAAATGAAAAGTTTCAACTTATGTTTCTGGGGATTTGTGAGTTAAATCCTTAGTTTAGAGAACTTGAGATCACATCTTTCTAAATCTGCCTCACTGATTGGACCCTGAAAAGCTTGATGATATAGAAATCCTATTGTAGTTATCAACAACTGACTTGCTGCTTTCAAAGCACCTTTAACAATTTTTTGGCTTTTCAACAAGAGACTGTATAATCAGTATTATTACACCCATTTCAGTGGCTAAGAAAAATGATCCCTAGAGAGATTATGCGATTTGCCCAAGCTAAAAGGCAAGGATTCCACAGAGCCAGGACTTGTCCAATGGTCCATTTATTTTACTAAAGTCCCAAACAAAATGCTTTAAAAATCAAATAATTTCCTTATATTGCTTTTACTCTATTGCTTATGGCATTTAGAACATTAAAACAGTTTTTCTTAATTTTTCTTTTGATCCTGGGTCTTGAATTACCAAGTATTGATTTAAGTGATATTTTAACATTTAATTGAATGCATGTTTATTATGAGTTACTGAGGCATAATATTAATTATTCAAGCTAAATAAACTATTTTTGCTTTATGTCAATAACAAGCCCTTTCAAAAAATCTTCAAACGTGTGTTACATTTTTACTGGAACTTTTAATACCTATTTCTCATGTATTATGCATTAAATTTTACTTAACAAGAACTCAAACAGTGGCAGTATATGAATTTTCTGTTACAAATTTGTTATATGAGCCATTGTTTCTCCTGATCCTTTAAATTCGTTGCGCCACTCTCACAAGTGAAAAGTGGCCAGGCAATCATATATCCCAGATTTGACATTTCTATGACAGTCAGACATTCAGAGTTTCTCGGTATAAAGCAAACTTTCTAAATATGTGCTGAGTTATGATTATTTCCTTTGGAAAATCAATCATGGATTTTGATCTTGCTATTAACCCTACTGTGCTTCAAAAGTTCTTAATTTGTATTTGTATCCTGAAGATTATTGTTTTCTATTATAATGGTCCTTTTAATGTCAGTCTTCCTTATTCGGCTGCAGGTTCCTGCAGTGTGAGGAATCTTGCCCTATGTTGATTTATATTTCTTTGATTCATAATATATCTTTTAAAATATTTTCCCATCATTTTGAAAACAAACCCAAAATCATAATCTAATTCTGTTCAGAAATAGGAGTCTTAAAATGGTAAGGTGGGGCCGGCATTGTGGTGCAGTGGGTTAAAGCCCTATTCCACAGTGTCAGCATCCCATATGAGTGCTGGTTTGAGTCCCAGCTGCTCCACTTCCATTCCAGCTCTCTCTGTGGCCTGGGAAAGTAGAGGAGGATGGCTCAAGTGCTTGGGCCCCTGTGCCCACATGGGAGATCTGGGGGAAGCTCCTGCCTCCTGGCTTCGGATTGGCGCAGCTCCAGCTATTGTGGCCATTTGGGGAGTGAACCAGTGGATGGAAGACCTTGCTCTCTCTGCCTCTGCCTCTCTGTAACTCTGCCTTTCAAATAAATAAATGAATAAATAAATCTTTAGGAAAAATGGTCAGGGTGAATGTTCAACACTCTGAACACGAATTATTAGTGAATAAAATGGAATTTCTTGCAAGTGTGGTTGAGAACACTTAAATATCTTAAGTTTAGGTATTTTAGGTTTTTTCAATTTAAATAGTTTAATAATTTTCTTACTTTGCTTTAATATTTCACATTTTCGTCTTTTTGTCCCATACTATGTCAACTAACAAATTAATGGTATGCAGTGAATATTCTTTTCCATTATTTCACTATAATATAATAATTTTAATAGGAAGAGTTTGCATATATTTATTTCCAGTGCTTTAGTTAAAATAAGTACTTGTGAAATACATGTGAAAGGAGCAAAGACGGATCTAGTTTAATTTGAATAATTGAAATGCAATCTCTGTTTTTCCACATTAATCTGTGTAAAGTGGTATCTCATATTTTTAATGACACATATGTGGAAATGAATGATTACATTATATCCTCTCAATCTGTGAAATTCAAAGTTAGGATACATGCATGATAGCCCTTGTTCTGCTATTCAGCAGCCATAGAACTCTTTGAGTGTCAGGGGTTATTTTAAACATTCCTAGTTCTACCACTAACTTTGGGATCCTGGGCAAGTGATTCACACTTTGGAACTCAATTCCCTCTACTGCAAAGGGAGAGAGTTTTGATTAATTGCTAACTGTAGTCAGAATAACAGTTAATACCAGTTTGGTGTGTCCTACTTTCATAGCAATTTAAACTTGAAATTGGCAGTTCCTGTGAAAACAGTTTCTTTTTCTTTTTCTTTTTCTTTTTTTTTTAAGATTTATTTATTTGAGAGGTAGAGTTAGAGAGAGAGACAGAAAGAGAGAGAGGGAAAATCTTCCATCTGTTCGTTCACTCCCCAAATGACTGCAGTGGCCAGAGCTGGGCTTATCCAAAGTCAGGAGCCAGGAGCTTCTTCCAGGTCTCCCATGCCAATGCAAGGGTCCATCTTCTAGTCCTTTCCCAGGCCACAGCAGAGAGCTAGGTTGGAAGAGAGGCACCCATTTGAGATGCCAAAGCTGCTGGTAGAGGTTTAGCCCGCTAGGCCACAGCTCCATCCTGGTGAAAATAGTTTCTTTAAGTAGATATTCATTACTATTGACATTCTGATTAGGGTCCATATTTAAGTACTTAACTACATTTATAGTAGTTTTAATGTTCATAGTATGTTAATATCCATAAAATAAACAGATTTTTCTTACTAAGTCATACATAATAGAGGTCTGTGTTAAAAAAAAATAAAAAATAAAAAATAAAAAACTAAAGCTACCACAGCTAGGGAGATACCTAATAACACTGTTATTCAATATTAGTGGAGTGTAGTGTTTCCAGGCAATAATTTGGTATGTATAGTTACTCTGAAGATGGTGAAACAAAATTAATCATTTTTATTAGACAAAGTTAATTTTTATTGTTTATGTTTAAAGAGGAGATTAAGAGATAAACTATTTTGTGATGCTTTTCTCCCGCTGGTCTTTTTGTCCTTCTACCGAATACAAATAGAATGATATTAAAAGTGATTGAGCAAAGGAAAATAATCTGTATTAATTGGTAGCATACTTGACTTTTTATTCCCTTCTTGTTTTTGTCTTGTTTATAAGACTCGCTGCAGTCTAGTGCATTACCAGACTGCGGTGTTTCCCACATTTTGCAGAGTGGTGATGTGCTATGCATTTGTGAAATTTTTTCTGGTTGTGACAAAAAGATATAATTGGCCTATATTTTTCTCTAATTGAATATTGTGTGAGAATTTCATGAAATACTTTAGGAAATGTGAGACTGCCCCTAGGGTATTACAAAATCTAGGCTGGAAAGCACTGGCCCAGAGAATGGTTACTAAATTCTGACAGCTGTTGGGTCACCAGGCTAAGCCATTTAACCTCAATAAACCTCACTTTCCTCATATGTAAAACAAAACTCTCAATGCTGACCTACTTCTTAGTTCAGGTTGGCAGCAGCTAGAAAAATATTTGGAGTGAGCATCCCCCTGTAAAGTACAAACTCCCACATCTCAAAAGGACCTCAAATGCCACAGAGCAGACACTGCATTGCATAGCATGGAAGGGGTAAGTGGAGGTAAATTGTTATTTGCAGTTGAACAGAAGCCAGGAAGCCAATCTCAGGTTTTCAGAGGTATTAATTGAGGGTCTCCTTATCAAGACCTGTGGGTGGTGCCAGAAGGGAAATGGGCATGGTCAGAGTGGAAGAACTAATCAGGTGAGCTGGCTGTGAATTCCTCTATTTCAAAACAATAGAAAAATTTAGAATTTCGCTTCAGGAAGTGAATATTCATTTTGATGAAACAGGATATGAAAAAATAAAAGAGCGAATGAAGAAAAATACAAGAAGTATTCTAATAGATGACGTCTGAAGAACATTAAAGAAGATAATCAGGAGTTAAATCAAGTTAGAATTAGGCAACTTCTGATTTAGTATGTTACTTTGTTTTTTTCCTGGCACCTGTGGCCTGAACCAATTAGAGTATTTTGAAACAATAAAACATTTAGTTACTTATTCTTTATGGTATTAAAATTACTTTATGCTACTTTTGTATGATTTGTACACATAGCAACTAATGTTTCTTGTAGAGTAGGTTAGAGTTCTTGGCAGCTGTATGGGTAGCTAGCTGATCACACAGTGACTTTGATTTTAAAAAGGAAATATGGAATAATCCAAAAAAGAATAAACCATTGCAGATAATTGAGAATTGATTATATTTCAAACACTCAAAATGTGGGAAGTTCTAAAGCCTTCTTCGACTTGTGAAAAGAGTAAGGTAGGCCAGTAGTGAAATATTGAGCACAATTTTCTTCACACTGTTACTAGAAAAGTGTCAACAAGCCATGAATGTTTTTTTTTTCAGATTTTGTATACACTTACTTTGTTATTTATATATCTAGATAAAATTATAGATAAAAAGACATTTTTGAACACTTGCATATGTGCTGCTTCAGCTATTACACCTGCAAGCAGATGTTGAAATAAAGATTAGTCTTTTTTTGCATGTGGTGGTACATGAACCTTTTAAGGAATCTATGAATTATTGCTTTGGTTCAGCATGAGTGCAGTAAGAAGAAATGTACCTCATCTGTAATACACTGTGTAGACTAATATCAGCTCCTTTTTTCTTATATTGCAGTGTGATATTGATCTGGTAAAATGGTACCATATTGGAGCTGTCTGTTGTGGTATTCATCATACTGTCACATCCCTAGTGCCTTGGAGTTATTGGAAAGTGGAATTGAGAGAGTTCTGTCATTTGGTGTGGCAATCCATTCACAGGACAGTCACTACAATATTTGCAGTGGTTCGCTTATTTTCCTAGCTGGGATAGCTTCACCTTTAGTAACAGAGGGCCTTTCTATTATCCCATGCATAGTGGTATTAATAAGCTAGGTTTAACTCTTCTCTGGCTTGCTTTCCTCGTGTATCATTGCTTTTTTCTAGTCACTGCTCACACCTGCTGCCTGTTCTGACACTGATGCATCAGGCTTATTCCTATGGGACTAGTACATCTGAGCTATGGCTTCAAGTCTCTTATGCTTTTATCTGATGGTGGTAAGGAGGTAAAAGATGAACTTTTATATGTAGAAACCTTCTGGTTTCTTCCTACACTAAAATATCAGTTAATGTTAAAAGAGCTTTCAAAAATGTGAAAAGATACTGTCAGTCTTCAATGACTAGATTAAACAGTTGAATGAATTATTTTTGTTTAGAATTCTTGCTTAGCAGCAGAATGATTTTAATAGAATGTCATGCTTTCTAAATACGAGCAAGAATGAAAGATTTTATTTGGGGAAATAATTATTATCTAGGAAAGAGTGTTAATATAAAGTGTATGAAGTGTTGAGCTTCATAAGGAAGAAGAGTTCCTGAAATTCTCAGTAACTATAATTTCAGCTGTCGCTAAGTAACTGAGTGAAAAAAAAGAAAGAATGTCATAGTTTATGGAGTTTAAATGCAGTTTTAAAAGTTGAATGATGTCAAAGTAGATGACTATTTTGATAGACACTAATGTAAAAATTATGGCTACCGCAAACCAAGACTATAAATACTTTGGAGAAAGTACATTTTTTTGAAAAAAAAAAAAATGGCAGTTGAATAGAGCTCCACATGCAAATATTGTATGTGTTTAACATATGCTTGTGAACTATTGTTAATACACACTCACAGCATGCACTATAATAGCTCAGAAGGAGCCCTTCAAACCATTTATGAGCTGTGACATGCACTTAGGTTAAATTCCATATGTTTTCTAGGCAGTTCTTAAAAATATCCACTGATTGGGTTCTGATTTAGGGGGATTAAAATCTCTGAGAAGATGGCATCTCAATGACTTCTCTGTTCTTTCCCCAACCAGTATATTTGTTTATATCAATTTTATTATAGTAAATGAATCAAAGAAACAGAATGGGAATTTAAAAATATCACAATAGGCAATACTCTAATGTTATGTAATTGTAGAATTCACATATTAAGGTTTTATATAAGTGCTAAAATAGTAATTTATGCTGATCACAATGACTGTGTAAGTTTTTTGTGTAGAAAAAGACTTACTTAGCTTAGTTTGTCTTATTGCTTAATATGAGATGGTGTGTATTTTATTATAGGTGAAAAACCATGTGATTTAATATTTTGCTGACATAATCTATTGTACAAGGTTGTGTTAGTTTTTGCTTTCTCAGTTTCATATTTATTCTAATAGCTGCTACCTTTTTGGGGGAACAACATAGTTTTTTTTTTTTTTTTTAAGATGGTTTATACATCCTTTTCCTTACACTAGGACATGGTGCAGATGAAGCTTTATGTCAGTGAATCAACATATTTAAATACTTACTATCTGGTCAAGAATATAAGGTATATTTATAAATTAATTTATTTTTTTTCACTTTGAGAATTTAGATCAACAATGTCTTCCTTTATTAGAAAGGGCAGAATAGTAGTGTTTTTATAAAGCTCTTATGCTATTGGTATTCACTAGAATGGACAGAAATAGAACATCACTGTCCTCTATAAACTGTTTCAATTTGATCTGTGTTCATGATAAAAATCTTGGTTTCTCAATGCATTTAGGTGCTGTCATAGCTGTTGTTGCCAAATAAGAATGCAGTGTGATGTTATTATAGTAAACAGCACTTAAGCACAGCTGGCAGAATTGATCAGGGCCACATTAGAGTGAACTTCAACAGATGACTGACGCAGCAGAAACAATAACTGAATATGCAAACAGTCCTTGCAGTGAATGCTCGGGGGATCAGGCACCATTATTTTTGACTTTGAACAGGGAAAGGGGGCAGATTTGTAACCTCCTGCTATACAGAAGGGTTCTGGGTATTATGTAAACATCTGACTGCCATTTATAATGGTGGATAGATACAATGCAAAATTAAAGTCCCCCTGACTATTTACATTCCATTAATTATTAAAGGAGAAAAACATAAACATCAGATAACTTTGTTTAATATTTCACATAGCGTTTTTTTTTTTAGCTGTCTTTTCTCAATTAATGTTAGTCATCAAGAATTTCTGGTTTAACTTGGACAGCAATGTGTGTGTTTCATTTATGGTTCCCACCCCTTCCCCTAATTATTACAAGAGCTAATTATGTGAACTACATATTGCTGTTTTCTTATTGTAATTATTGAGTTATTAAAAGTAAATAGTGTAGAAATATTAGATAACATTTTTTCATGATATTTCTTTTATCCTTGGTTTTAAGGTTAATTTATATTTTGCTCATTACTCAAAGCATGAAAAAGCCGTGCAAATAATAGTGAGGACAATTAAATGAAACCGTGCTTTCATTCCCCACTTTAGTATTTAATTATTGAATTCTAAATAAACAATTTGCATTTTAAAGCAATCCTAAACAAGTAAAGTATAATGCAGTACAGTTAAGACACATGTTAAATGAAATAGTACCTTAGATTGCTATTAAAGGGTCCATTTACTTGAAATGCTAACTTTTCTCATTTTTTTAGTCAGAGCATTAATTCTTCTTATGTTTTTCATTTATGCTTGTACTTACTAATTAAAGAAACATGGGTGTGTCATGGCAGCAATATAAACGATGGTTCCTTAGCCTGAAGATTAGGCAGACAAAAAGAAACAATTATTGCATGATAGAGTAGGTGGTTGCTAGTGGTGGGCAATGACAGAGTGTCCCAAGAAGCTCAGAAAGCTTCTTTAAGGACATAATGCTTAAGTGTAGATTTATTGGAGTGTGGAGGGTAGAATGAGATAAAGAAGGATGTTCCATGCAGACAGTGAGCATTAGGGAACACAAGGTAGAAGCGCAAATATGACCAAATTTGTGAATTCTGTTTTTCACTTATGCCCCACAGAATGCCTAACACATAGTAGAAAACTTTGCGATAGGAAACATGTTGATTTTTGTCTTCAACCTGGCTATTTTCAGCATTGACGTTCTCTTTTCTTCATTCCTATTCCAAAGCATCAGCTCTCCACTTTGCTCTTACTCTTACCCTCTTGGTGCCTGTTTTCCAAAGTGCTTCCGTTGAGTTGTGAAACTGGGAGAACAAGTTCATGAAACTCCTGGTCCCTCACTGGATTCAAAGAATGGTATAAGTCACTATCTGTTTCTGCTTATTGCTCCTCCGAACAACATTTACATGTCTGCAGGTGTCATGTTTTAAATCTGAAGAATGTTTCCTTAATTGTGCACTTCAGGGGGGTATCCTTGGAATGCTCTCATCTTAAAGAATGATGCATGAGGTAAATTTGTCAAGCTATTAGCAATAATAAGTAGTGTTTCCTATTTATTGAGTCTGTGCCTGGCACTGTGCTGAGATTTACAAGATCACCAATCACTCATTAGATGACTTCACAGATTGTTATCGGATATATTCAACTTTATCTTGACAAATGTCCAAGGAAAATCTAAAGTGTGACCTCAAATTATACATTCAATGGAAATTAGTCATTGTACATGTTTAGGCAAACTGTTATTGATATTTTTCACATTGTTTAAGGGCTTGTGTTTTGGCTTATGGAAGAGAAAAAAATTAGAAATATTTAAAATGCTTTGTTATTCTAACTTTTCTGTATATTTTTATATTTCAGGTAAAAAGATATAATTAGTACAATTTAATGATGCTATAAAGAATTTTATATTATTCATGAGACTGCCCTAACGTATGGTTGAAATCCTTGTATTATTTTCTGAGGGCACTGCTCAGGGTTGGCATCATGGTGCAGTGTGTTACGCTGCCACTTGCCATGCTGGCACCTCCTATTGAGTATCCATTTGAGTCTTTTGCTGCTCCATTTCCCGTCCAGCTCCATGCTAATATGCCTGGGAAGACAACTGAAGTAGGCCCAAGAACTTGGGCACCTTCTGCTCACATGGGGAGACCAGGACGGAGCTCCAGGCTTCTGGCTTCAACCAAGTCTGGACATGACTGTTGTGCAGATTTGAGGAATGAGCCAGTATATAAAAGATTTCTCTCTCTCTCTCTCCCTCCCTTCCTCCCTTCCTCCCTCCTTCTCTGTTGCTCTGCCTTTCAATAACAATAGAACAATCTCTTTTTTTTTTTTTAAGAAAAAAGGCACCGCTTTTTGAAAACTTGGGAAACATATTTCCAGTGAGTCCACACCAGGTAGACTCGGAGACTCAGGGAGCAAGGGTTGCAGCAGTAGTAGATGGAGATGGACGTGGTGATCCTCTTTCAGTGGAGCTCTACTGGTGAGCCCAGAGGTAAAGGTTGTTCTGAGGATAATATGGAAAATGAACTCTAAGACTATCATTCTTTTTAAAAATATTTATTTATTTGAAAGGAGAGAGAGAGGGAGTGAAAAAGTGAGAGAGAGAGAGATATTGATTGATTGATTTCCTATTCACTGGTTCATTCAGGCCAAATCCAGGAACTAAGAACCCTAACTGGATCTCCTAAGTGAGTGGCAGGAACCCAAATATTTGTGTCATTGTCCGCTGCCTTGCCAAAGTGCATCTACAGTGAGCTGGATGGGAAGCAGACTACACAATACTCAAACCCATGCTCTGATATGGGATGCCAGAGTTGCAAGTGGAGGCTTAACCTGCTGCACCACAGTATCAGCCCCTCTAGGAATATCATTCTAGTAGGACAAGCAGTCCCTCTCCCTGAAATAAATTTATCTCTTTAAAAATAAGAACTGAGTTGCTCCTTCACCTATAAAATGATCCCCCAAATGCCATTTCATCTTCAAAATCTCTTTAGCAATTACTGTGATCTTTTGCCCTAATGAACTTCAGTGTATGGTCTCAATGTTATACTTCATGCGTGTTACTTTGTCTTTTTTAAGTTTCATTGATTTATTTTTACTTACTTGAAAGGCAGAATGAGAGAGAGAAAGAAGAGGGAGAGAGACAGAAAGAGAGAGATCTTTCATCCACGGATTCACTCTGCAGCAGCCAGATCTAGGCTAGGCTGAAGCTAGGAACCAGTGGCGGGAACTGAAGTATGGGAATGGCTGGTGAGTTAGCAGGAAGCTAGATTGGAATTAGAATAGCTAAGACTTGAACCAGCACTCTGAAATGGGATGCTGGCGTCCCAAACAGGGGCTTAACCCAGTGTGCCAAAACTCCGACCTCTTCACCTGCCCCTTTTTACTGAGCCATGGCATTGTTATGGTCCTCCTCACTATTGCTTTATGGCTTTTTGTGGCTTTTGTTTTGTGTCTTTTTTTTTATTATTGATTCATTGTTGTATTAACAGAATATGGTTCACTCAGGTTAATCTGTACGAAGGCATGTATCAAGCTGGCCATTTGGTAATAAATTTGAAGTTTAATTTGGATGGCATAGATTATCTAACTTCACTTATTCTTTATATAGTTACAAGTCACCATACTGTGCCCACTAACCAATCTACCTATTGCTTTTCATTCTTTCTCAGAATAATTTGGTTGTTTATCTGGCAGGCTCATGTATTTGGACAGAGCCTTTCTGTACCTCAGGAATTTTAGAGTGGACCAAGATGACCTCAAAAGAAACCTTCTGAATCCCTAGAGAAATAGGGCTTGGAAGACAGAATTCAAGTTTCCTTGCTTCCTCCCACAGACTCAGGAGAGATACTCCCAAGACAAATATAACTCCTGAGTTTCTCTGAATCAAGCATGTTCAGAAGAAAGCCCCAGGATTCTCTAGAGCATCCCTGTACTGTATGCAGGTCAATACCTTTTCATTTGGAAAACTTGATTTGAACAATTCTTTCCTATTAATTCTACACAGTGTACTAAGTAAATCATGTAATTTAGTTTGATGCTCATCATGGTATTTTGAATATGGGTTTACACATTCCTATACAAATTACTGTATATCTTATATGTATAATATATATTATACATACATAAATATATATGCATATATGCATATATACACATATAACATACAAATTATTGTCCCTTTTAGATAATATTATAACTATTATATATAATAAAGTTATTCAGAGGAGGATACTTCAGAAGGTTTGTGAAACGTGGAATTAGGGTCAGTGTTGAGTCCTATCTGCTCTACTTCCCATCTACCTCTCTGCTGAGGTGCCTGGGAAAGCAGCAAATCATTGCCCAAGTGCTTGGGACCCTGTCACCTGTGTAGGAGATCTGGATAGAGCATCTGGCTCTCAGCTTCAACTTGGACTCACTGAACTATTGGGGGCTATTTGAGGAGTGAACCAACAGATGAAAAACAATCTCTTTCTCTGTGTCTTTTCCTCTTTGACTTTCAATTAAACCAAATAAATCTATTGAAAACAAGAAAAATGGAATTAAAATTTAATGTATTTTGTTACAAGTAATTTTGAAATCCATGCTGTTTTCATAATACACATTTTCTGTGAACTTTGTGAAGTACCCTTGAATATAGAAATACATTATATAATGTCATAAATTCAAAAATAATTGTTTACAGGTTCAAATATAAAGTATCAATACATATGTGTTGCTACTAGAGAATTGTGTACTCCATGAAGTTGAATCTTTCTGTAGGGAAGATTTTACACTGTATTTATAGTATGTCTTGAAATATATTTAAATAAGTAGATTGATTTAGTTGACATAGCTTTAATTTATAATTAGTAAGAACTTCAGAGAAGTCCAAGTTACTACTTTTGTAAAGAATCCTAGAAAATTCTGTAAACTAATGAGAGCAAAGGGTCAAGGTTCATGCCAGTCCTCATAGACCAAGCATTCTAGACTTGGTTAGATAACAAAGCTAATCCATTCTGCATTTTTTTTTTTTTGCCACTTCTTTTATCCAAGGTGCTAATGATAGGCACAGCATGGAATAGGTTGCTTGTGCTAAGAAGGAGAAAGAGAATTTCAAGCAGCACTTTAGCAGTGAGGTTGTGCCAGTGATTTGGGAATTGTTGCAGTTGATTTCATCTTATTAAAGTCATTTCATCTTATTAAAATCATTATGCATTTTAAATGTTGAGTTTTAAAAAAAAAATTGCAGTTAAGTGAGCTTACTTCATCAGTGACCAAATCTGCACTTCCAAGCATGACTGATGTTTTATATTTAGGCTGTAAGATTCCACTTCCTCTTCTAGAAAGAGAAAGACTTTAATCTCTACATTCTCTTCCATTCCTATCTATGAGTTTCTTCTTTGCAGATGTACATTTTGGATGACTCTTCCTTGTCCATGTTGTTGCTTATAATATAGCAACTACTACTAAAAGCATTGTCTTAGTTTTTAGTAAGTATGGGTCACTCTGATCTTCTGAGATACAATAGAGTATTATGGTCACCACCTTGTTAATCTTGTAAGATTCTAGATTGTGTTTTAGTTTTCTTTGGGTGAGTACACTATTTTGTTTGGATATTGTCAGTTTTCACTTTAGTTTCACTGAGATTAGTCTGAAAGCATCATTTTCTTTGTAACATTCTCGTTTAGGCGCAGAGTTGCACAGTTACCCAAGGCTGTATTATATAATCTTGGTCTTGCTTGGTGATTTGTTCTCCATTAAGATTCATACTGAACTATGTCTTAATCTGGATGAAATATTTGAATGAGGTAGATTTGTTGGAGGAAAGCTGAAATCTGTGAAGATATGTTTCATCCGACCTTCTGTGCCATGGCATTGTAATTTACATGTCTTTTAGAATTCATATGTTATAATAGCAAATGTGATTTGCATACTAACCAAGTAGCAAGAAATGATTGTTTTTGTTCCCTTTGATACTGTGAAGTCAAATCTTCTGACATACATGAAAAAGTTTGTTGGATAATTAACTTTCATAGATGTCATTACTGCACAGTTTTCATAGACATTTATGTGGCTATTACATGTTATGATGAAGAACCTGTGATAGAGCTTGAAAAGGAAAGAATGAAACTTTTAGCCAAAAGTGGGAACAGATAAAGTCTTTAATAACTTAAAATTTATGGGGAGAAATATTAGACTTATTTTGAAAAAATCCAATTAAAATATTTATAATTATTATATACCTATTATATTAATTATTATATAATATATTATCTTGTAATACATTATATATTATTGTATTTTATGTATTATTTATTCATATTTATTATTAAAATAATATTCAGTGTTATAAAGTTGCTACCTAGTTATATAAATGTGATTCACTCTGTTTTTTCAGCAATCTTTAATGAAAACAGTATTATTACTAGCTTATAAATGAGAAAGCAGAGTCATAAATATGGACTGGCTAATGGTAAATTAATAAATAAGGACTCAGATACTAAATGTATTGCCCTTTCCAACCAAACCTTGTTAGGCTATCAAATAATTCATGCTTATATCCAAGAAAAACTAGTGGAATGTCTAAGAAAAATTCTTGAGCTTACTAAAGCTTACATATACATTTAAGTTACAACATTTAACTCATTCAAAAATCATTGAGGTTCACTAAAGTCATATAAAGTTTGATTTATAGTTTTCATAAGATTACTTACGGTTCAGTTGAAGTGGGCATCCATGAACAACGTTCTCCCACGGTAGTTGTTAAAAATCTATGATGGAATATTATCATCAGATATTCTTATCATTTGGCCATATTGATCACAAGAATTCTTGATCTTTTGAAGAAGCAATAAGGGTTTAATTGTTTGGCCACACTATTTCCCCAAACTCCAGGAATTTGAAGAAGGACAAGATGTTTTTTCTGACTATTGTCCTCCAAGCAGAATCACACATTCCTTCAGTATTCTCCCAGCCATAGTGTTCAGATTTTGCCCCAGGATGCTTTCTAGTTCGTCCATGTCTTTCTTAATATGTATCAGGGATGAGGTAACTGATGCAGAAGATGTTGAGAATTCCATGTCTTCTTTGGGATACTGTGCTTTCCTCTTTTGTAAGCTTCTAAAATCCATGAATTGTATTTCTGTTTCATTGATAAAATATATAATGCAGAGTCTATCCAAAGGTTATCACTTTCAAATCGTCAAATAATCCAACATTTTTCTGTCACATAGGTGGTAATCTGTCTTTGCAACAAATTTGTTAAGTGACTGCACTTAATAAATAAGTGCTTTACATAAAATGCAACTTTCAACAGATTTCAGGATAATGACATTTTCTCATTCACACTCTCTGTCCTCTGTGATGTTGAAACTTAGGAATGAGGAAAAGAAAAGGTTGCATGAGATTCCTTTGTCATATTTTCTCTTCACTTTCCAAGGTTTGTGGCTTCTATCAATCTCATCAAATCTCTGTAAACTGGTTAATTCTTGATATAATTAGGAGACATTGAGATCACATGAAAATAATCTACATGTAAAAAGATTGAATCATTTCATTTGAAAGAGACATGAAAAGTTCCTTTTAAATATATATTTCTCTTTTGCTAAATTCAATAATTAGAAAACAAAATATTTTTTCCCCAAACACCTGCATCAACCTTCCCCAAAGGCTAATAGTTTAAAGTCATGATAACTATTTAAAGGTACTTAGGAAATGCAAGTTATCCAAGGGATTAAGTTTCACATCGCTGGGTATAGAATATCCTCCAAATCAGCTACATTCCTGGACCTTGCCACTTACCAGCTCTAGTGATTTGGGCTAGATGCCTTTTTAAAAAAGATTTATTTATTTATTTACTTGGTAGGCAGAGTTGCAGGGAGAGGGAGAGGAGAGACAGGATCTTCCATTGGATAGTTCGTTCCACAAATGGAACAGCCAGGGCTGGGCCAGGGCAATGTCAGGAGGTTGGAACTCCATTTGGGTCTGCTACGTAGGGCAGGGACCCAAGTCCTTGAGGCATCATTTGCTGCCTTCCCGATGCATTGGTAAGGTGCTGAATCAGAAGTGCTACATCAGAAATGGAACAGCAGGGACTCAAACTAGCACTCATGTGATATGCTGGCGTCAGAGTGAGGTAATCCACAACACCACAACACCAGCCCAACCCCTACCCCTACAAGATATTTTTAAATTTTCCTCATTTCCTTTTTTGCTAGAAAGGACATATCTATCTTACAGAATTGTTATAAGGTTTTATATCAAAAAATGAAACTTTTAGCAAAGTGTGCCGTTCCTTGTCTTTACTATCATTCTAATAGCAACCCTTGGCTTCAGACAGACTGCATTGTTACAATTTTCAACTCTCTGTGCTCATATTAATGTTCTTGGTATCTTTTGATATGTTTTTTTTTTTTCTTCTCCAATATGTTCCACATATCTAGAGCCTGTTCTGTTTTGTGGTCCATAAATAGCATTCCTGGATTGCACCTCTCCTTAGTGTTCTGTCCCTCTTTTGCATTAGCATAACAATATGCTTACCAGTGATTTTGGCACTCAGTTGAGTGTACTCTATACTCTTGTGTAAGTTGTCTTATGGGTATGTGTGTCTTATTATCCATGCAATTGAACTCATTCTTATACTTTGTCTACCTATCCAATATGTGACTCCCGGGACTTCAATAATGGTTGTTTAATTCTAAGAGTTGTTCAATCACGTAGTCTGTGTTTTAGCACTCATGTTTGTTAATGTGACTTTAGGAGAGGAACTTTGCTACAACCATCATAAATATCTTTGGTGATATAGAATATGGAACAAAAAATAGTAAGATTTTTTTGAGGAAATGCTAAGGAAGAACAAAAGAAAAAGTAAAAATAAATCATCATATTGAAGAATTCTATATACTAATCCTTTGGTATACTGCCCTTTGGGGAATCCTCAAAGGTAAAAAGAATGACTGAAATCTTGCCAGCTGTATAGGAAAAAAAAGTTTAAAGTACAGATGATGTTAAGATTTGGACGAGACTGCAATCCTGGAATGAAAGTAGTGACACATTTACTGACAGTAAAATATATTTCTGTTTTTTATTATCAGCTCTAATATTGGCTGGTAAAACAATTGTTTGCCTTTTTCTTTAAAAAAATTTTTTTCCAAGGATGCAAATATTGTAAGAATAGAGTTTGAAATTTAAAAGTATAAAATTTGGGAATATCTCATATTTAAATAAACCAAGTTTTTTGTTGTTGTTGTTAGTGATCAGAAAAATTATGTGCTAAAATTTGAACACTAAAATGACATTTGGGGAGCTGGTGATGTAGTTAATCCTCTGTCTGAGGCACTGGCATCCCGTATGGGCGTCAGTTTTATCCTGGCTGTTCCTCTTCTGATCTAGCTCTCTGCTGTGGCCTGAGAGAGAGTAGAAGATGGCCTAAGTCCTTGGGCCCCTGCACCCATGTGGGAGACCCAGAAGAAGCTCCTGGCCCCTGGCTCCTGGCTTCTGGCTTCAGGTCATCTCAATTCTGGAGTTGCAGCCATCTGGGGAGTGAACCAGGAAATGGAAGGCCTTTCTCTCTGTCTCTCCCTCTCACTGTCTGTAAATCTACCTCTCAAATAAATAAATAATTTTTTTTTTTTAAGAAAATGACATTTGGAGGGTTGAGAAGGAAGAGTAAAATGCTAATGACCAGTAATAGTTGGGAATTTAATTGCGAAAAATATTAGTTTCCTTAGTTAATTTTCATAGAATAGTATAAAAATCTGGTTCCCAGTGAGTTGGATGGTTACCTTATAATTTTCATTTTTCTGTTTTCAGTGATTATGCCTAAGTGTTCTGGGTGATAAGATTATTTCCTATTTCATTCTTTGGCTGAGTTACTTCTTTTCTGCCAGAATAGCCAAGAAAGTAAAGGAAGAAAAATTGCTCTGATTCAAATAAATGGATTTAGGAATGATAACTATTTTACATCTTTATCCATAAAATGTGTTTAATAATTATATCTTATAAATTTAAATATAGTAATAAATTAACTCACATTTCAAATTTAGCATGAAAAATAATATCTTTTGGACATATTTTCAGAAATATCATTAATTTTATCCAGAATCTTGTTATCTTCAACAGAAACAGCAAAATGAAAATATAATATTAAATAAAATAAGCAACTATATTGCAATATTTCCCCTGATAAAATATCCTGGTTTCCTTTTCATTTTAATACTCCCCCTTTCACAATGATATTAGCAATAATTAGAGTTGAACACTATTCTTGAAAAAAAGAATGTAATGAACAAATTTCTTGTTTGATTGATGTTTTTTATGCCAGTTGGTCTTTATTTAGCATTATCTAACAAGACACTTTTTGGTCTACATTTTTACTTTATTTTCTTCTTCCAATAATCAAAATGAAAAATCAGTTATCCATGTGCTCAGTGTGCTGCAATGGAAGGGGGTGACAAATATGCCCTAGGCATAGGTTCAAGGAACCTGTTTGCACATAAGTGGAAGAAAGATAATATAAATGTAAAAAGTCAGCTGTGTAAGTGGAATAGTAAAAGTAGCATACAACCAAAAGTACAAAGAAAGTATATATTATGAAAAAACTATACCTGGATTTCGTGTTTGTCACCAAAATAACCAACTTTTAATTACATTTTTCACAAGCCTTTTGAGGTACTCATTATAAAGAAGGGAGGGATATATTCCATTTCTTCTCTGAGTTGTGACAGTTAATACTAGTTTTTCTTAAGAAAACCAATAGGAAGTCATACACTTCATTTAAGTGTTAAGGCCAAATTGTAGGGTGCTGAATTTTATTATAAAATACATTTAAAAGCATTGAATAGAATATTCAAATCCATGTTGTTTAAATTTATCCTATTAGTCTGAAAAAATTATGACATTAAGAATGGTATAGTTATGTGACAATACATCAAAATTAAGTCTAATAACTTCACTTTAAAATGATTCATTATGTCATCACTATGAGATATTAACTTTACATATACACACACATATAAGACTGTAGCACAGTGGGTTAAAGCCCTGGCCTGAAGTGCAGGCATCCCATACGGGCACCGGTTCTCATCCTGGCTGCTCCTCTTCTGATGCAGCTCTCTGCTATGCCTGGAAAAGCAGTAGAACATGGCCCAAGTCCTTGGGCCTCTGCTCCCATGTGGGAGACCCCGAGAAGGTTCTGGCTCCTGGCTTCAGATTGGTGCAGCTCCGGCTGTTGCAGCCATCTGGGGAGTGAATCAGCAGATGGAAGACCTCTCTCTCTCTGTCTCTACCTCTCCCTGTAACTCTGTGTTTCAAAAAATATATAAATCTTTATAAAAAAAAAGACTGTAGCACATACAGTTATATTTTATTGAGCTCTAGGCTTGAATCTCCTCATCCAACTCCTTGCTAGTTGCTCCAACAATTTGAGTTGACTTAGCACAAGTAAAATTTTTCTTAGAAGCACAAATCACTTGAAATATTAATAAATCACAATATTACTAAGGAATTTTAAAGCAAATAGGCCAAATTTTGCTTTTGTGACTTAAATTAAAACAGTATTTACATTCTAATGTGTCTATCTTTTCATTAAATATTCTGCATTATTAATTACTTTGGAAATGCCAATAAAATGGTGGACATATTTTGCGAAGAAAAATATTTGTTTAAAAATCATTTTTGAAATAATATATTTTATTGGTAGTATTTTACAGTGAATTTTTCTTTGGTTGATTGATAAAGAGTGAAGTATTTGGAATTAATTTTATTTGCTGTAGGTAGTAAAAAATGATGCAAAGAAGAGATGTCAGATGTATAATCTGGCTGTCTGCATGAGTCTTGAGAAAACAGAGTGAGCAGAGGATAAATCCAGTAGATGTTGAATTACTTTTGCATGTGGGATTCTAGTTAATGAGACAATGTCTGGATGCAATTATTTGTAAAGTTCTTGACCTTTTATTTGTACAAGTTGATACAATTATGATTTCATGAGAAATGGTTTTGAAATTCTTAAACCAATTCTCATTCTGTGTTTATATTGTGTCTTACTTCAGAAATCCTGGAAGTGTTTTCCATTTTTAACTTTTGCACTGTATCTTTAAAAGTTCTTGTGGTTAGTTTCAGTGTTTAAGTTCCTATTTCAAAATAATTATTTTTGTTTTAGTTACAAAGAAATTCTAGCAATACTCTGGATTCTCAATTTGAACATCTTAGTTCCATTTGTACTTAAAGATAAAAATTGGAGAAAATAAATACATGTGCATTAATTCTTATCAGCCAGCTAACCAAATTTAACAGTCAAGTGACAACTTCAGAAGCCATTATTCCAGGCTTTTAACTCTATTTCTAAAATTGTCCTGTCCAGTAGAGTGGCTTCTAGATCATATGCTCTTAAAAGCACTTAAGTGTAGACAGTCTAAACTGAGGTAGTTACAGGTGTGAAGTACATGCCATCTTTAGAAAACATAGGGGAAAAATGTATAGTATCAGTAATTTCACATCAATTGCATGTTGAATATCTTGAATGTATTAATTAAAATCTTTCTAATTTTACTTCCTTGTTTTAAATTTTTAATTAATTTAAAATTTTTAATTTAAAATTTCATGTAGGGTATTTAGAATATTTCTGTTGAAGACTGCTATTCTAGATATATGTTCATCTTCCTCAAATGCTGTTAACACCTCAAATCATGATTTCCTCTTTTATTTTCATTGACCAATTTCTTTTTTGTCTTTTTTTTTTTTTTTTTTTGACAGGCAGAGTTAGACAGTGAGAGAGAGAGACAGAGAGAAAGGTCCTCCTTCCATTGGTTCACCCCCCAAATGGCTGCTCTGGCCGACGTGCTGCGCTAATCCCAAGCCAGGAGCCGGGTGCTTCCTCCTGGTCTCCCATGCGGGTGCAGGGCTCAAGCACTTGGGCCATCCTCCACTGCAATCCCGGCCACAGCAGAGAGCTGGACTGGAGGAAGAGTAACCGGGACAGAACTGGTGCCCCAACCGGGACTAGAACCCGGGGTGCCGGCACCGCAGGCGTAGGATTAACCAAGTGAGCCGGGGTACCGGCCGACCAATTTCTTAACAAAGTTGATTCATTTCTGTCTCAAATACACAACTTTATGAATACTGGCCTCCACAAACATTTGTACTTAAATTTCTCAATTGCCCTTTTTTTTTTTTTTTTTTTTTTTTTTGACAGGCAGAGTGGACAGTGAGAGAGAGAGACAGAGAGAAAGGTCTTCCTTTTGCCGTTGGTTCACCCTCCAATGGCCGCTGCGGCCAGTGCACTGCGGCCGGCGCATCGCACTGATCCGAAGGCAGGAGCCAGGTGCTTCTCCTGGTCTCCCATGGGATGCAGGGCCCAAGTACTTGGGCCATCCTCCACTGCACTCCCTGGCCACAGCAGAGAGCTGGCCTGGAAGAGGGGCAACCGGGACAGAATCCGGCGCCCTGACTGGGACTAGAACCCGGTTTGCTGGCGCTGCAAGGTGGAGGATTAGCTATTGAGCCGTGGCGCCGGCTTCAATTGCCCTTTAAAACTTTTCTCCTTAAATTTCGCCTCACTTGTTTACATCCTATAATTCTGAACTCTTTATCCCTAACATTTATTTCTTGATTAATGCTGTTAATATGGCTCTTTCACTCTGGAATTGCTAGTAGTCCTTTTACAAACTGTTAAATTTGGAAATAGTGGGACAAAACTTCCTTCTTTCCTGATTTTCCCTTGCCAACACACCTGGGTCACCTGTACCCCCTCATGATTGAGGCTGTCTTTTCACTTTCTTGATGGTGGCTTCTACTCACTTGAGAATCACTTCTGTGGTGAAGTTTTCTTAACTATCGCAAACATAACAATTCTGGAAAACATGCTGGAGCCATTAAGAGTCATGCTGTCTTAAAATATCAAAGAACTTCTGATTTGAGTGATTGTTTCTCTGCAGATGACATCCAAACATATTTTTTCTGTTTCCTGAGCACTAGTAGTTCTTGTCCAATTGCTTGATTAACATCACATATAACTTCTGTCTCCACCAAAATACATTCAAAGCTGAACTTCACCGTATGCTGCTCATCCTGCAGAATCCCATAAGTTTCAGCCAAGTACTTCAGCTCTAATACTTTCAGTCATTATTAATAAAGAGGCTTTATTCACTTGACCGCTACATTTTATAAACCACTAAGAGTTGTTGATTATAACTTCGTATTCTCCCAATTTCTCCATTCCTATTGCCTAAAGTATTGCTAATGTAGTTTGGGGCAACATAGGCTTTAGGACAAATACATGGAAGTGATGTCCTTGCTCAATCTCCTCATTTATCTTTGAAACCAACTAACAATGACAAACATCTTCTAGATTTATTTCTTCTCCAGTTTAAATGATGCCATCACTAACTTAAGCTACTTGTCCTCTTTCATAAAAAAACATTTTATGCATTTGCTGTTGTTCGTCAGTTGGCTGGGAATGCACATTCTCCAACTTAATTCCATATTTCCTTGCCCAGGTCTTGAATTCCAAGTCCCACCTAGGTTCCAGAGTCTCTCAAAGGCCACCTCCTCCAAATATACCTTGATAGTTTCACACGATCACTATTCTCTCTTTTAACTCTGTAGTTTTTGTCTCTTAAACTACTTATTTATTTTTAAAAATTTATTTTATTTATTTGAAAGGCAGAGTTACAACAGAGAGAGAGGGAGAGATAGAGAGATCTTCATCCAATGGTTCCCTCCTGAAATGTTCACAGTGGCCAGGGCATGGGGAGCAGAAATGGAGTAGTCTGGACCTGAACCGGTGCCCATATGGAATGCCAATATTGCGGGCAGTGGCTTAACTCGTTACAGTACCACACTGGCCCCTCATTTCAACTCTTGAAATGATGTTTATCACATTGTATATGGTGTCATAGTTTCAAATAAACATGTATATTCTATTCACTCTATTAAGAAAATAGGACCCGTGTCATACTCTTTTCTGTACTGAAGAGCTGAGCTTATGGTACTTAATACACTATATGTTATTAAAGTTCACAAACTGTTTTTGAAAAGGATGAATGTATTCCTGTCCATCAGCTCTACTAAGAAAACATAGTCACCACTCAGCCCTATTGTGATCATCTAGTTTAGGTATACATCTTAGCTGTTTTTAAAAAGAGTGAATGTTTGGCCAGTGCCGTGGCTCACTAGGCTAATCCTCCGCCTTGTGGCGCCGGCACACCGGCTTCTAGTCCCGGTCGAGGCGCCGAATTCTGTCCCAGTTGCCCTTCTTCCAGGCCAGCTCTCTGCTGTGGCCAGGGAGTGCAGTGGAGGATGGCCCAAGTCCTTGGGCCCTGCACCCACATGGGAGACCAGAGAAGCACCTGACTCCTGGCTTCAGATCAGCGCGGTGCGCTGGCCACAGCGCGCCGGCCGCGGTGGACATTGGAGAGGGTGAACCAATGGCAAAAAGGAAGACCTTTCTCTGTCTCTCTCTCTCACTGTCCACTCTGCCTGTCCAAACAAAAAAAAAAAAAAAAAAAAAAAAAAAGTGAATGTTCATACTGACTTGACTCTTACAAGAAGTAACAAGGCTCTTGTATTATATTAGAATGCTCTTACATTTCCACTTTGGTTATATTACTCTGCTTATTAAGCCAGGCTACGTTTCTCTTGTCTTTCTGAGAAAAACTGCTTCTATTATCATCTGCATTTTTGAACCCATATTCCTCATTGTGATAGTTGATTTAAAAAAAAAAAAAACTATTTACTAGGCTTTTCCATGTGCCTGTCTGGTTTAATCGACAAAATTGTCCCCTGTTCAAGATCTTTTCTAGACTTTTGTATTTCAGCACAGATATGTTACCATACACATAATAAGTACTCAGTAAATGTTTGAGCAAATCTTATGTGTCTTGTGTTAACCAGATCTTCTAAGGAAAGTCACAATGAGCATGGGTAAGATTTGTCCTCTTCCTGTAAGTTCTATCTTCAGTAGTTGTTATCCTTTGGTCTCTAGAAGCAGCCACAGCTATTTTCCTAGGATCTGGTTCTTCAAAACTTTTTCCTGTTGTTTGGGGTTTATGACTAGAAAATACATGCGTACCTTTACCTTTTTACTGACATTTCCCATACTCTCTTGACTCAACTCAGTGCTTTTGGTGGTTACTCTCACAAAGACAGATTTTTAAAGCATTTTATATGACCTTTTATTAAAAAGAGAAATGTGAAATACCCAGCAATCGCTTACAGCTGCCAAACATGGCATGCAGCGTGCCTTTAATTTCACTGATAGCCACAATCTGGCCCAAATCCTTGTCATTATCTAAAACAAATTTCTATTCTGTGTTGTGTTATAAAAAGTAGATTGATTGTATTATAACAAAAACAGGTAAAACTTTGAAATGGATTATTTCATGGGAAGTAAAAATAATCAGACTCTTTTCTTGATAATCTAAATTATTTTTTGAGTCCTAATTCCCACAAAATGTTTGGTAAAGAACATTAACTCATCTGAGCAATGCCATTCACAGGTAGGAAGGAGTACATATTTAAGTGTGTTCTACTTTTTTAAAAATCTGTTTTAATGCATGTGCTTTGGTTTTACTAGTAGGAAATAATTTTTGTAAGATCTGTTTATTTGAAAGGTAGCATCACAGAGAGAGAAAAAGAGAAACAGAGACCTTCCATCCACTGGTATACTCCCCAAAGGTCCACAGCCATCAGGTCTTGGTCAGGCTGCGCCAGATGACAGGAATTTCATACAGATCTTCCATGTGGGTGCAGGGGCCCATCTACTTGGGGCATTTTCTGCTGCCCTCCTAGACACATTTAGCAGGGAGCTGGAACAGAAGCAGAGCAGCTGGGACTCAAACTGGCACTCCAGTATCCAATGCTGGTGTCACAAGCAGTTTCACAATGCCAGCACCCAGGAAAGGATTTTTATGCATCAAGATTATATATAAGTATTCATTTTAGGGGAATAGTATGAATTCCATATGATGACTACTTAACCATTTTTTAAAGATTTATTTAATTATTTGAAAGTCAGAATTACACAGAGAGAGAAAGAGAGGCAGGGAGAGTCTTCCATCCTCTGGTTCACTCCTTAATTGGCTGCAATGGCTGGAGTTCCACTGATCCAAAGCCAGGAGCCAGGAACTTCTTCTAGGTCTTCGATGTGGGTGCAGGGGCCCTAGGACTTGGATCATCTTCCACTGCCTTCCCAGGCCATAGCAGAGAGCTGGATCGGAAGTGGAGCAGCCGGGACTTGAACCAGGTCCCATATGGGATGCCAGCACTGCAGGAGGGGGCTTTACCCGCTACGCCACAGTGCTAGTTCCAACTTATTCATGAAATGCTCTCCTATGCTGTGAAACTGCAAAAATGATTAGCTTACTCTGAGTAGGTCATCAATGCGTTGGTATAATCTGATTGTTGAGTTATTCTTTTTTATGTAAGGAGCCTTTGCTGCCTGGTGCTGTCCAAATCACTTCCTGCTGGTTGGAAAAAGGCTTTCTATAACTCTTAATATGTATGAGTGCAGTGTGAAAGTTAGCAAAGGGGGTCCAAAGAATAAAAATACCAAATAGCAATAGAAGTTAAAATAAAACATGGGTATGAATGATATATTGTTATAACCTACTATATAGGAATGGTATTTTCTATTAAAAGGATCTTGTTATATGATTATAACATAGTCTGGAAGTCGTATTGGGGAAAGGCATTCCAGCTGGAGGAAAAGATATGATAGAGTATATAAAGGTGAGAAAAATTTGCAACTATCCTGTAAGAGAATGGTTGGCAAACTTTTCTGGAAAGGGCCAGATAGTATATATCGTAGACTTCGCAAGCCATATGTTCTCTGTTGTAACTATTCAACTTTGCAATTGTAGAGTGAAAGCAACCATAGGTAATACACAAACAAATGATGGTGGCTTTTTTCCAATAATACCATATTTATAAACACATGTAGGCAAGATTTGGCCTGCAGACTGCAATTTGCTGACCTTTGCACTGGGGAATAGAGAGCCAATTGATGGTTTTTAAGCAAAGAGGAGTGGTAATTAAACTAAAGGCTGACCTAGGGCTCTAGAAAAGATAATGAAGGAGTGGGTAGGTTGAACAGAACCTTTGAAATAGAGCTGATAAATTTCATGAAAAAAATCAAAGTGGAAAAATGGAAGTGTTCTTTCTTCTTATTGAGTGTAGATGGAGCTGCAGATAATGAGGGAATCAAGATCTTTTAAAAGTGGCAGACTGAAATGACAAATCAGAGTGATAACACAATTTTCATAAAAGTGTAGGGAAGATCCCTCATTGAAAGAGTTTAAAGTGTTGCCATTTACAATATTATGTGTGCACATTATTTATATATTTTAATTGATTGCAAACTCAGTTATGAGTTATCAGTTTGGAGAGAGAAAGAGTAATTTCAGAAGAACCTTTGGAACTACAGGGGCAAAAATGAACTATTCTATTTGATCTTTACAGTAACTTCTAAAGAATGTAAAATTTGACTTTTGATAGAGAAGGGATCTTTCAGAATTCAGGGCTAAGTTTCTTTAAAAAGGGCATTCAGCTCTTGTGTTGTTTCACAGCGGGTTAAACCACCACCTGGGACACCGGCATCCCATATCAGTGTCAGGGATTGAGTTCTGTTTCTGCTTTGGATGCAGCTTCTTGCTATTGAGTCTGGGAGGTAACAGATGATGGGCCAGACACTTGTGTTCTTACTGTTCATCTGGGAGACCTAGATGGAGTTCCTGGCTCCAGGCTTTGACCTGGCCTAGTCTTAGCTGTTGTGGGCATTTGGGGAGTCAACCAGGGCATGGAAGATATTTCTCTCTTTGTCATTTTGTTTTTCAAATCAATATGAAAAAAACAACAAAACAAAAAACAAAGGAGGCAGGCATTGTGGCACAGTGGATTAATGTGCTGCTTAGGGTACTGCATGCCATATCACATTGCCTGGCTTAAGTCTCAGCTACTCTGCTCCAGATCTTGCTTCCTACTTATGCATCTCAGAAGCATCAGATGATAGTTCAAGTACTTGAATCCCTGCCACCCATGTAGGAGACCTGGAAGGAGTTACTGGCTCCTGGCTTTGATCTGGGCCAGCACTGGCTGTGTCAGGCATTCAGGGAGTGAAACAGAAGATAGAAGACCCTTCTTTCTCTCTGTCCTCTTCCTTTCATATAAATACATAAACAAATTTTGGGAAAAAAAAAAACAGAAAATGTTATTTTGAAAAAAGGGCCTCCATTAGGATTGAGCCATCCATTCTCAAAACTTCCCAATATTTTAACCTCAAGAAATTCTGACATCAGAATTTATTCTATTATTTGAGATTTAATGTTACAAACCATGGAAATTAGATAAAATTTTGATTTTGCATTATGTTTTCTAAAATGAACAAGAAACCAAGGCATCACAGTTAAGTGGCTTGCTCAATATCTGCTTGCACCTTAGGGATAGACTCACAATTAGAGTCTTGTTTTGTTTTGTTTCTAACCAGGCCTGCTTGCATAATGACATTTCTGTCCTCTGAAGAATCTTACATACCTACAGAGCTTTCCTTTGCAAAGTTAGAGCTTCCACACACATTTCAGATTACTGCAAAAGTGTTCAGTCTTACCACACCCTTCTGTAAAGTAGATAAACTACAATTAAGATAATGGTTAATTATTGTAATTACATTCCTTTTAAAAAAGAAAGACTTTTTTTTTTTTTTTTTTTTTTTTACAGGCAGAGTTAGACAGTGAGAGAGAGAGAGAGAGAGAGAGAGAGACAGAGAGAAAGGTCTTCCTTCCATTGGCTCACCTCACAAATAGCCACTATGGCCAGCGCGCTGCGCTGATCTGAAGCCAGGAGCCAGGTGCTTCCTCCTGGTCTCCCATGTGGGTGCAGGGCCCGAGGACCTGAGCCATCCTCCACTGCCTTCCCAGGCCACAGCAAGAGCTGGACTGGAAGAGGAGCAACCGGACAGGACCGGTGCCCCGACCGGGACTAGAACCCGTGGTGCCGGCGCCTCAGGTGGAGGATTAGCCATGTGAGTCGCCGCACCGGCCAAGACCGTGTTTTTTACAATCTAATTAAAATATAGCGTTTTAGACTTTTACTGTCTTTTGAAAGCTTTCAGCATTCTGAAATTAGGTAATATTCCTTAAATAAAATTTTCACTTTTTAGAATAATACTGACATGTATAATCCTAGATATTTTTCATAGCAATTATAATTAATGAAAATAATTATACGGTTTCTAACAGAAATATTAATTTCTGGATAAAATAAAATTTGTCTTTTGCTAAGTGAGCTCTCAGGATCAGTGAGAGAGTACATAATATTTTAGGCATTTTTGTGTCCATATTGCAAAATAATGAAGTTTGTGAGCATATACATTGCATAGGTAATAGGTATGTATACAGATATGTGAATATACATAAGCATTCTCAAATACATATACAATATATAGAAGAACAAATTTAAATCAAATGGCATTTTTCAAAAGAAGTAAATATTTCTTGATTGAATGGGTTTTTGGGGCTTTCATGCATGACTCCTATGCTCATTGCAAATATATTTGGATTTGAGGGACTTGTTCTTCATGCTACCAAAAACCATATGTTTTACACATTTTTTATTGCTTTTGTGCAACTAATTGTTAACCTTGGAAAAAGAAATGAGTAAATATTTTAAATACTTGATTCTTCTTGGAGAACAGGTTTGTGCAGATCAGATGAGGCTGTAGCCCCAGGTGATGACATTGCCCTTCCTTGGAGCTTCTCTGTCCTTTGGGTTGCTTTATTTTTCTGGTTTTAAGTAAAGCTGATCAACCTTCACTGTGCCATGAGGAATTGACTTCTTTCTTTTATGCTTCTTTGTAGAAGTGATACACATATACAAAATAACTTGGTAGAATGATTTTTGAGAGGAGCTACAATACAATGTTCACTTCCCATTATTGGATTTAGGATACACTGCTAAATCAGGGGGTTTTCAAATAAAGGTAGAATTAGTAGTATATATTTCTGTTCCTCAGGTAAACAACAGGTTTAATCTGCTTTACAGCTTCTTAAACTATTTGAGGGCGTTTATTGTTTTTACTGTATGTTGAATGATGCTAATTACCTAATGTTCTGTAGAGATGGAAAACCTCATCACCTTACATAATACAATAACAATTGAATTTACACATGCCTATTTTATTGTCAGCTGGTGCTAAGCAAGTTTCATTCTGTTGTTTTCATGTCTTCCATTGTGCTGTTATTATTTTTCATAAATTCCGTAAGCCCTGACTAATATTTAGTAGTATTAAGTAATGTAGCATAAATAGCAACGTGCCAGCATGTGAATGATTTTGTGATATCTTCATTTTATGGATATCAATCTTCATTACCAGCAGTGCATCATCATCAGCTAAGGTTCTTATCAAGGTTATTGCCGTGTTGATGATTTCTTTAATATATTTATTTTTTACTAAAACAGAGCAGTATCCTTAGTTATTCATTACTGTATATGGTTTTGAAATAATTATCTCTTAAACTCATATACTTGAAAGGAAATTTTACACAATCTAGATTTTCCCCACTCCTTTTGACATTTAATCTATTAGAATTTTCTTGCATATGTGTGCCTGAGAATATGGGGTTTGGCTCAGAAATGCCAGTTCAGAACTGATGATTAATCAAAACAAGGTTATGAAAGATAAAAATGCACATCCATTTTGAGAATAATTTATTCTAAACAAATTTGCACTCTGGGATGTGAATCAATTTCACTTACTCTATACAAAATGCTTAATGCAAAATCTTCAATTTAGATGAAGTGCCCAAGGTGATCTGGTCAATCTTTCTTCCGTCTTGTCCACCACTGCTAGATTTTCTTGGTTTTCCTTTATCAGTCTGAGTTGAATTCTTTCATGGGACAATCCAAATCTAAAAAATTTTAAAAAGCTTTCCATATGCTTTCATTCACTTTCTATTAAATTGGATAAGGTAAGTGATTATCATGTTTAATGTACATAGTTAAGAATTTCAACAACACAACAAAACCCAAACAGGTGGTTTGCATTGAAGAAATAAAAATAAGTTTTATTATTACAGGCAGCACAATTCCTTTTCTATTACATATTACTTAGGTAGAATAAAGTAGACAGCTCATGCTGAGAAGACTGAAATGTGAAGAATGCAAGAGTTAAAAAGACAGACAATACACACAGAAGTGTCTCAGGCATGGATATCTGAAAGTTGTGATGAACCATCCAGCTTGAATCGATGAAAAGCGTGAGCTTATCTGTTGTTTGATTTCAGTTTTAAAGACATTTTATAAATTGAGCATGCTAATGATTTCATCTTTCTGTTTAAATATATAAAGTCATTTATCTGTTATGTTAAATGTATTTGTAAAGAGTTAGTGGCAATTATTATTGATGAGTACATTTTTCTCTTATGAAGCAGTTTTTGTAAAGTGTAAATTTTTATGATTACACTGATATATTGGTTAGAGCCATATACTCATTTCCTTAGACTTTTTGCTAACGATATCAACCTGCTGGTATTTCTTATTATAATTTAACACTTAACCTAAGATGTTTATGTCTTAATTTAGAAATTCAAATTTGGATTCTAAAAATGTTTCAAAATAGGAAAGGTCATAGTTTTGTCAAATGTTGTATCACGAAATAAATTTCCTCTTGTTACCAAATATGCTTTCTAAATATCAGAATTAAATGTTTTTTCTTTGTAGTAAAATATATGCACTCCATAGCAAGTTACTGCTTTTTGAAAGACACTTCTTCCTGTTTTCTCACGTAAGAGACACCAATGAAGCGGCATTGCAGAGCAGTGGTTTTTGAGAGTGCTGATACATTCATGTATTTTGGTTGTAGAAGTCCTGGATGTGGGGAGTGTTTTGCATCAAATTCCACATCCAATCATATGCCTGTTGGGAAAGTTTCCAGAATATGGTCGAGAAGGGAGTGCTACTTCCAACTTGTGCCACTGAAATTAAGATTTATTCCCCAGAGACGACAAGTGAATTAGCACAGTATGCTTTATGTACAGTGAAAACAAACTAATCTGGATTGCTGCTTTGCTTAAAACTGTGAAAAGTGCAGTAATATATACCTTCAGCGGATTGAGTGACATTTATCTTTATATTAAAAAATAGAAACAGCAATTTACTATGTGGCTTTGTTTTAGGTTCTTCTGAAATGCTAAGATTCTCTGAAAGCTAAGGTTCTATGTGAGTTACACCCTGGAGCAATATTTTGTTTTATTCTATTTACTCACTTCAGATTTATTACATAAAACAGTCTGATCATTGATAGCAAAAAATACTAAAAATCAACACATGTATAGCTTCCTTCTTTGTACGTATCAGACACATTTTGAGATAGAGAAATCATTAATGCCCAATATCATTAGCAAATAAATAATAATCACTCAGACATGAAGAAGCATTCAATGACTAGAAGATTCTGGTGATGAAGACAGGAGAAATAATAGAAATGTGCACCAGGGCTGTTGGTATATCTTGTAGGGAATATCTAGAAAATTAGATTAATCACGGAGCAGACATTTGGAAGAAAGTTTGTGTGAATGCCTGACAGTCTTGCTCCTTCCCTCATTTCAGATGTTGGCAGGGTAGCAGGCAGCTCCAAGGGAAATGTGCTCCTTTCATACTTGAGTAATTGATGAATTGTATGCAATATGCAAATGAGAATCCATAAATCTTATGAATGACAGCTTAATTTATGTGAGCCTTAATGAATGCAGGATTAGATTTTAATTAAATATCCTCAAAGGCACCCTGAGTAGTAGATTTTTTTAGGCCTTGTTTTTTGAAGACTTGTTTCTCAAGCAATGCATTTTACAAAAGCAGAAAATCAGGCCAAGAACTTAGCCTATATTTTAATAATGGGCATTGTTTCATTTCACTTAGAAAGCAGCAGATCAAGGGATAAATCCTTAACAAAATATGTACAGATCTCTTTATTTTCTACACATTTCTCTACATATGATTACTTTTAATTACTGTTACTTTTAATTACTGCTGGTCTCTGATATCATATGCTATTTTTAATTATAGGAAAGTTATTAAAACTTTACAAAAATATACTGGAGCTCAAAAATTGTTTAATAAAAGATTATATTAGATAAACATTTAAGGTATCAAATCTAATTTGAGTTAAATAAGGTCTTCTTAACCATCTTTTCTTTTTCAAAATTGCCTCTCTAGACAATACCTAATGAGATAAGATGATAAATAAGACTATTTCACACATGATATTTAATAAGGAGAATTGCATACTAAAATTAGACTGAAATGATGTATTCTCCTGTGGAATTGTTGCCTCCTTAATTCACTTTAATATTTGAACTTGGATATAGACTTTTTTCATTGTGTATTAGATAACAAATACCACTTTATTTTTGTTACCTATCTACCTTTTTCAATTAGAATTTGTTCTGTAGGGATAAAATATACATATGACTTTGTTTAGAAATATACTTATTTATTTCTTTCATTGAAAATAATGTCTTAAGTTATAAGGAGCTTGCTGTTTCGTACTCATTAGTTGACTCAAGTAACCCAGTTTTAAAAACCCAGACATAAATGTATTCTTTTAATTTTTCTCTCAGTATTGTCACACAGTTGCCTATGTGACAATTAGTAGAAAAATGCACTTTTTCCCTTCTTAAGAGGCACAAATTTATATCGCTTCAAAATGCAGTTTATTCACAAGAATAGGTATGCAGGTATATAAAGCACTGGGAAGCATAGGAGTTTTAAACATTCCCAACAGTGTCTTAGCCCACAAGTGAGGCTCTGGGGTGTGGTTAACTGTGAAGACCTTGAAGTCACGTACATAATTTTGAGTAGATGACTGTGTCCATTTATTATTAGAGGGCTCTATAATTTCAACAGGTTCTCCAAGGAGATTCATTATCTGAAAGGATAAACTACTATAATGCAAAAAATGATACAAAGTGCATAATTTCATGGAACAAAGTGTGTATGTGAAACCAGAAAGGAAAATCAAAACATATAGTCCAATGCTTTTATAAACCAAGCAGTTTTCTAAAACAGATCAGTCTTGTGTAAACATACTTTTCTTAAATATTCTATTAGTTAATTTTTCAATACTGTGTAATTTATTTTCAGAGCAGAATCCAATCAAAATATCTTGCATTTTTGTCTTATTTTCAATGATGATTGTTATCTCAAACATTGTGGTAAATGAAGGAATTCATGTTTCTAATAGATATTATCGATTCTATACCCAAAAATTTCATACAGAGAACATCTGTTGCACAAACGTCACTTAAAATGACAATAAAGTTTCAGAGAAAACAAATATTTAAAAGTATTTTGAGAAAGCATCAAGATTTAGCTGGCTTTAAAGTCTATATATGGTTTGATCAATATGCTGTTATATTGATCATATATATGACCATATGATACATATAATATCACTTCCTTGAGACTTATGAAACAAAAGTATTTTTATTCTAATATTAAAAGTAGGGCATCACAATGGATTCAAAGAAGAGAAGAACCAATACAGTTTCCAAAAGAGTTTTAAAAGAATTTCATATTCTGCTTAATTTATGGCATATTTACGTCTCTTCTGCCTTCTTTTTAAAAACTTAACTGAATCTCTTCCTTCATCTACTTAATGGCTGCACTGGACAGAGCACTTGAAGCTGAGAAGACCACATTCTTTGCTAGTTGTGATATCACTTGTTTAAAGGTTTTGCACTTGCCGTTGGAATTGTTAAAATTGCTGTTACTTTGCAAATCAAAAAGTTATAATTAGTTGTATTGACATTCATTGTAACATAATGATTTTTCCATGAATGAAAATTTCTAGGGTGAGTGTTTTAGACTGCCAAATATTTGAATATTTTTATTCCTCAAATATGGCCATATATCATAAACTATATGGAACTGCTGAGTTCCTTTATAATTTTTCTCTCTCTTTTTAAAAAATTTATTTGCATATTGAAAGATTTACAGAAAGAGGAAGAGATGGAGAAGGAAAGAGAAAGAGAAAAAAGTCTTCCTTCTGCTGGTTCACTCCCTAAATGGCTGCAAAAGCCAGCGCTGGGGCAAGCCAAAACCAGGAGCCAGATGCTTCATCCAGGTCTCCCAACTGGGTGGCAGGGGCCCAAATGCTTGGACCATCTTCTGCTGCTTTCCCAGGCACATTAGCAGGGAGCTGGATCAAAAGAGGAGCAGCTGGGACTCAAACCAGTGCTCATCTGGGATGCCAGCATCACAGGTGGCCGCTTTACCTGCTACACCATGATGCTGGTTCTATAATTAGTTTCTCTTTAAAACTCTAGGCATGATGTAATTTAGCGTATTCTTACAACTAAGATAAATTTCCTATACATTTTTAGACACATTGTTCATTTTGAAATACTTTACCTCTCTGAGTGTGAAACTAAGAACAATTCAGAAAAAGAAGCATATGATAAATATGTGTCATTTCAGGGATGTTTCTGAATTGTTTAGAATGATAGGTTGCAGAATTCTGTAAATTTTATCTCCTGCTTTTCTGTTGTTCAGTTTGAGTAAATTAAGATTTAAATTGACATACATTGGATATATTATTTTTAATCATTTTAAGTAATTATATTGGTTACTTAGAAATCATATTTGCTGAGGGGTAGCAAATTTTGCCTAGTTTGGAGTCACCAAATGTAATTGTGTCAGCTTAGAAAGCTGTTTTCCAAAAGATTTTTCAAAGGTTAAATGACTTTTCATTTGAGTGCAACAAGATAAATACAACCATACACCCCTTAGAAATTTTTGATGATAGAAATCTTTCCATTTACTTTAATGGCTTTACTTTGAAAATTAATGAGTTTGAACTATTTCCCGTTAGAACCAAATTAGTTTTTTTTTTTAAGAATCTTAGGTATTACTAATGCCTGCAAGTTGTTTTCAATACTGAAAAACCTCTTCAGAGTAATCTAAGAATTATAACTGCCTAGTAAATTATTCTGAAAGTGAAAACAAAAATGCAAAACAATAACCTGTTGTTTAAATGTTAACAAACAGAGGCCGGTGTTTAGCCTAGCAGTTAAAATGCTGGCATTTTAACTTGATGTGACTGGGTTCCATTCTTCCCTCTGCCTCCTGATTCCAGCCTCCTGCCAATGTAGTCCCTGGGAGGCAGCAGTGTTGGCTCAAGTAATTGGGTTCCAGCCATCCACCTGGGAGTCTTGAATTCCAGCTCCCAGCTTCCGCCTGGCCCAGCCTCACCTGTTGAAAGCATTTATGGAGTGAACCAGGAGAGGGAAGATATATGTGTGTGTGTCTCTGTCAAGTAAATAAACCTTTTTAAAAGTTTATTTTTGAATCAAAAATTGTTTCTTTTTAAAAAAGAGAAAAACTGATGTGGGATTAGAAAACAAATTTTAAAGAAAACATCTTACTAAAACTAAATTCCTTCCTTGTCATTGTATTAAGTGCAAACCAGGATCAGAAGAGATTTTCAGTGTTATTGACACCTATATATTTGTGCTGTCTGAAGTTATAAAGTATCTTAATACATGAGATTAAATATTTGGAGTGACATGTTAACTAAGACACTTTTCAGTGCTTTTGTTTCATTTAGGATGGGTAAATGTATGGCTGCTCTCTGATTTTTTTACCACCGTCTATGGAGAGAGTTGAGAAGGCACCTGGGAACACCTACCGTATTCTGCTCTTCTCAATTATGGAAGTATTTAGATGGTATTGGGTATTCCTTTACAAAATCTCCAAATATCAAATACTCTCACCCTAGCCAAGCATTGAGGGCAGACATGATCAGGACCTTCCTTTTGCTGCTGGGCCACACATTCTGATTGCTTTATGAAAAAGCCAACAATCGTGTATTTAATCCCCTGGGTATGAGTGCAGGCACAGGCTCCAGAAACACTGATATCACACAGACAAGGAAAAAACTGAAACCTGTAACTCCTGACTTAAAATCCAAATCGTTTTCCTCATCCTGTTAACCTGACTGGTACTATATGGCTGGCCCTTCAGTTCTTTATCAACATATATGGAACTGTTGCTTCCAGGGAGATAAAATTATACATGAGAATAGGATGAATATCTTCTTTGGGATAATTTTCAATTCATAAAAATTTATAAACCAGACTACTATTGTATTTTTGAATTATTATTATCTTTGAGTACCCCTCTTCCAAATTTCAAGTGCTGTTGAGAAAGCTCTTAAGTAAAGGAGTTCTGTGGTTTTAGTGAGATTCATTCATGAGTGGCTGCACGGGAAAACCATAGGTGGTTCCAATTGAGGCAACTTGTTTTACCCCATCTAATAGTAATTAAAAGTAAATATTGGTTTTGGATTTTTCTTTTTAAAGAAACAGCTAATCTGTAACTTCTATCCAGTTTCATAAAAAAATCTGTACTCACTGACAGGCTTAACAAACTTCAAGTTAGAGGGACTTAGTATACTGCAGAAGAAAAATTAAAACTTACTGAACTTAAAATCCTGCCCTATGTCTTTAGGTGGTTTCCTCAGTTTCATTCTGACTGTAGGGCCTAATTATAGCAACTAGCATGTGTAGGCTGTATATGCTAAGGACTATGTCTCTCTAATATACAAACTGTTCAGATGATTAATATATATTGGAGTAAAAGTAAAGGTATAGATCTATAATTACCTAAGAACATATTTCTTATTTTATCCTTATAATAAATATCATTATAATAGAGATACTATCCAAAAGGATTATTGAAGTGTTCAGATATATGTTTACAACTCACATGTCTAATATGCCACTCAAGAAGCAAAATGCCTTAACGTAATGTTAAAAACTTTCATTCAAAATTTTATTTTAAAAATGTATATTTTATTTTTCTGGTAAATTTTTAGAGAGGAAAAATGCTATTAGAATTACTGAAATATTTGATATCATACAAAGTAAAAACAACCTAACTTAAAAAATGACTTCTTGTCCTACAGATTCAGTGAAACAAAATTTTGGGAAAAGGAACACTAATTCTTTTTTTTTCTTCATATGATTATTGGTCATTATTTTGAAATCATGACTAAAAAATGAAAAAAAAAGATTCTAACATTCCTATTCCAAGCCTCTAAAACCAAGGTGCTTTTAATGTACACAAAGTTAGATAATTATGGAATTTGAAGTAGCCCTGCTTACCTAATGAGTAAAAGTGGCATTGAAGTGTTTGGCCCTTTAAATCAGAGTCCTTAGTAGATGAGAATATGTTCACCTCTTTTAATGCCCCCACCACAGTGATAATTATCATTGCATTGTTGGATCACATTTCTTGACTCTTGTGTAATTTAGCTCTGTCAGCATTAATCTCTTGGCTGTTCACATCAGTGGAACTAAATGTCTGCTTAATATCATGTAGGTTAGGTAGTAGTTGTCATCCTAGTTGGGGAAAAACAATAAAAAAAAAAAACCTTACTGTGGTATTTGGCAAATGTGTCATAAGAGCACCAGGCCTAATATTTTAATATGTATACTACAGTGAAATCATATTTAAAAACATGGTTTTTTACTTTGTTCATACAGAAGACCAGTATTAGATTTATTTCTTAAGCAAACTTAGGTTACTTTCCCCTAATTTCCCAAACCCATATTATTACTTGCTCTATAGTATACATAACAGGAAATTGCTACAGTTAATCAAGTAAGAGAGAATTGCTTTTTATAAGTCAGATTTACATTTTTCTTTCAATATGAAATCACAGTTACATTTATTTCGGTGTAGGGGCATTTTGACTGGTGTGTGGGATTACTACTTCATATAAATTCAATACCAGAAGAAATTGAATATGTTTTGATGAACACATCTTAGAACTGGTAAGTTCAGAGAACATAACCATATGTACTGTATGATTTTCTGTATCATTTTATTATCTTTATATTGGTCTTAATATTTTTTATATAAAGTGAGCACTGACAAAGAAAGACTAAATATAGACATTTTTATAATTCACCTTTAGCATAATGTCATCTTTATATAAAAAACTAGTTAGCAGGCAAAGGATTCATGCTTAATTAAAAATACTGATGGTATTCTTTACAGAATCTGAAAACTTAAAGACCATGGGGTGCTTTGGAATTTTAAATAAGTGGTTTCCATGTATATAACATTCTAATTTAGTTAGTCAAACACATTTGTTAAACATGATTATAGGTTGAACCTTGATCTTGATATTATGGCTGAAAATAGGGGAGTAAGGTGTATCTCTTGCCTGAGAGAGAGAATATATCATATTTGGGGAGTGCAAAAGTGTGATGTGCACAGAAAAAAGTTAAGACTTGGTAGGAGAACACAAAAATAAATATTAGATAGGTCAGTAGAGATGCAAATTTTGCATACTGCTAACCTCCTGCATAGTATATTGCTTTTTTTTCTTTCTAAGATACAAAAATCCATCTTTGCTAGCTTTCTTTTGGTTTCCTTCTCAGGCAAAAGCCTTTCCACATTAGAGTTTTGTACTTGCTCATCCATTTACTAGAAAAATTTCCTCTGATTTTCTCCTAGTGGCAACTTCTTGATATTGAAGCCTCATCTTCTTAGAAAAGCCTTCTCTTTCCTACTAATCTAAAGGAATCATTTTAGTCTTTTTTTGGCAGTGCTTTGCTATCCATACAAAAGATCAAGACCAAGATAAAGGTAATAAGGTGATATATAAAATCATACAGTGCATTCGGTTATGTTCTCTGAACTTATCAGTTCTGAGATGTGTTCATCAAAACACATTCACTTTCTTCTGGTACTGAGTTTATATGAAGTAGTAATCCCACACACCTGTCGGAATGCCCCTACACCAGGATAAAAATAGCTGTGATGCCTTGAAATTAGTAGGAAATAAGAAGCCTGCATGCCTTCTCTTTCCTACTAATTTAAAAGCATCTGTGTGTGTTTGTTTTTTATGTTTCTCCACCTAGATCTTCTCCTAGTACATAATAAACTCTCAATAAATTTTGGTAAGCAAATGAATAAAAAGGAAAATGTGGGACTAAAAGTAGAAACGTTAAATATAATTCAATAAAACGTCTTGAGGCTACATTTTGAAGCTTACTCCCTTACTCAAAAGGAAAATATAGGTAATCATCTTTTACATAGAAATTTTGGCATCTATGAGCCATTACACAAAGTACGGAAACATTGATCAGGCATTTAACTTAGCACAATAAATATTTTTTGCTTGTCCTATTCATGAAGTAGTATAGAATCTGATTATAGTCAAATGAATGAGAATTTTAGGTGTTAAGTTTTTAAGAGGATGAAGGGCAGAAAGAAGAGGCTAAGAGATTCTACAGTAAGACAAGGATCTGTGGTATTCCTTGAGCAGCAAATCCTATGTTGAAAGAAGCTTCTCGAACATTGGGTCAAAGGCAACCTTTCAAAGGTGACCTGCAAGGGCTTCACTTATTTTTGTACTTAAGAAACAGCAGCAGAGGTTGCATTCACAAAGAAGAAGCCTCTTTTAAGTGTAAATTCTCATAATTTAAGCTTTTGGACTTCATTATCAACTAAATTCTTGCAGAGCTTAGTTTATTATCAAAAGGAAAATACTAAGAAGTATAGATGACTAGAGTAACAGGTTTTAATGTCAATAGGAGGAGTAAGGACAGCAACAAGAAAGCAGGCTCCACACACACACACAAAAAAAAAGACATGAGGATGGCCAAATTATGATTTTCCTACTCAGAATCTTCTTGCCTGATGAGTTGACAATTGGTGGGGTGACTAGTACTTGGTAATGCTAATAGAATCATGGTTTCAGGATGTGGACCATCCTAAAGGAAATAAGTGTACTTGGTAATGGAAATTATAATGAAATCATGAAGAAGCTTGAGCAATAAGCAGGCTAAAATCTGCACCAAATCCTAATGTTCGTTGTATAGCAGATAAATTGGCTTAGGGTGTTCAGCATTTGTGTGACTACTGAATGGACAAAGGGACTTGGGGAAAGATAACTTTTTTTTGCACTTCTGTTGACAAACTGCCAAAATGTGTTTCCCTTTATCTTTGATCTCAGAAGTAAAAGGAATAAATTCAATCTTTATTTGCTTACTCTTTATTCAAAATTTAAAGTTATTATTCTGTTTTAATCTCCTAAAGCTTTTGTTTCCCAAGTGGCACCACATTGTCCCTTTCCTTCTGCCTTTGTTCTGGGCTATGAACCCTTCAAACCTGTGATTGTTCTTTTCGAGGAGTGCCCTAGGTGATCAATGATTTTCAAACATCAGGGCACAGCTTAACAGAGGCCTTGGGTAGCAACAGGCCAGGTGAAAGTGGCATGTTCTCCCAGGTTCTGGTTTCTTCAATGAACACTTTTTGTCATACTAGGTGCCTGTGCTTTCTAGAAACCTAGAATTGTTCCCTTTGGCCTTTTATTTCTCTTCCCTTGGAGGTAATGAAATGGACTATCTAAGTTATGATAGAAAACAAATACAATTTAATAAAAAGCATTAAAAAGTGTACATGACAAACAAATCTGAGAGATGGAGTTTGTATCTGGTTATGGGCTAATATAAATGAAATATTTATAATACTTTACTCTGTCTCTTGGAAACTAAATTAGCTCTAGCTATAGAATGTATGTATGTGTGTAGTATAATGTGTGTGTGTATGTGTGTGTGTGATTATACACACAGGTCCTTGCAATATCTGAGAGACTGTGTTTTCATTTCTGGTCACCACCTTAGCAAACTAATCAATGAGGCATGAACTGCTATCTGCAGTGAAAGAAATGAAAAATAAACCAGAGATAATCCCTCAGTTAAAAGGTTATTCTGTGTGATAAAAGCTATTTTGTTAATTTATTTACTTACTGGTACAGTGAGATAAAGTGAAAGTACAATTAGGGAATTCTTGTTGAAAGGATTTTAAAGGGCAATGATGACTTAATATTTTGTATTATTTGATTGACACTTAAGGGCATTTTTAAACTGAAGCTTTTTGTAGCATACCAAATTCTATATAATTTTGCTTTAGTTTATCTTATGTGAAATTTTCTAAGCATGTATATAATTTATTACTCATGGAAAATAAATAGAGTCTTCTTTAGAGGAATCCTTTACTTAGCATTTTATCTTATGTCTTTTAGTTTAATTAGAAATACTATTTATCTGGAAGGATATGCATAAAAAATCGATTCTTTCTCCAGTTGATTTACCCATAAACATAGTACTAATTTTCTAGTTTTTGCCACATTGTTGAATTTTGCAGAAAAATAAATATATAGAAAAAATTAGAAATTATAGAAAAAATTATTGCACTTAAAAGCCTTGTAAATCTAGAGAAAAAATGATGTATAGATCATTATGCTAACTGCATAACGATTATCATATGTTCCATTATACTGTGGAGCTATAGGAACATTGGTTAGCAAGTGTACCTGGAGATATTAATGAAGATGATGGTAAGAATTGATGTAGTGTTCTACACATGCACAAGGAAAGGAAAGGGCATTCTAGGCAGAGGATTAGTATCTGTGAAGCAAGGATTTGTGAAAATAATTAGGCACCAACTATAGAGGGAGATGGGAGTTATCATATAAGAAAGGAGCTGAGGCATTACTTTTAGAATCTTGTATATTATAAGAAAAAATTTGAGTTTCTCGAAGATTTGCAGAAGGCACTGAAGGTGTTATAATCTGCTTTCTATGTAGATCACTAATGTCAATATTAAATGGTACTGTAGAAAGAGAGGGGAAGATCCTGAGACAAGGCAGGAGCAATGTGGATGAAAAAGAGTATGAGTTGAGTTTACATTATAAGCAGAATGAATAAAAGCTGTTGATAATTGAACTGGAATGTGGAAGGTACACTAAGGAGAGAGAGAAATTAGGAGTACTCTTTGGGTACTGGCCTTCAGCATTGGATGAATGCTGGTATCTTATCAGATGTGTGGGATTCAGTAGGTAATGAGATGCAGGTTTAAGGCTGAAGAAGTCAACATTAGAATGAGAAATGTCCAGATTTCATTATACCTATAGGAAGATGAATTTGGAACTCAAGAGAAAAGGGGAAATACCAGTTCTGTGTTCCCTGAAGTTTGTTGTATTCATGTTGAATAAGACATCAATGTTGTTTCTAAACTGATCAAAAATTATTTGAGAGATCCAAACCTTTTCATCTGCGACTACAGTTTTTGTTACTTTTTTAAGGAAAACTACCACAGAAAGTTATTCTTTAGCACTCATTAATTCTCCCACTAACCTGAAAATTTTCTTTTTACTTTTACACATACAGCCTATTTCATATTCTCTTTTCACCGAAAATGTTCTTCATATATAATCTTTCTTCATCAATAGACATCTACTAACACTATTTTAATACGTATGAATAGCAGTTAAAATCCCCATTTAATGTTCTTATTCATAGAAATCAGGGCAGCAGGAAAAACATGGATACCGAAGTACAAATGGGATGAAGATAAATGGCACAAATACAGGAAGCTATCTTCTTATGTTGGAAAAATGTACCCTTGAATGTTGCAGATTACATGGATTCATTTTTTTCCTTTTTCTGTTCACATTCTTATTAGCTACATATGATAATATTAGCATCTTTGATTATTTATTTCAGATTTCAAAATTTTATCTGCTATAGCAACCCCTTGAGAGTGTCAGAGAAGGGAAGATGTAGGTTCCAAAAAGTTGACTTGCCAAGGTTACACACCTATTAAGTGACAGTTTCTGTCTTGATCCATGGCAAAATGACTTTCTGTATTCATTATTCAGAGGCACCATTATATGACAGAATAAGCATAGACTTTGAAGTCAGAGATGCATGGGTTTGACAGAGATCTGAAGTTTAGGAGTCATGCTGTTGGGCCAGTCAGGTCTAATTTACGCATCTGAGAAATGGAAATAATAATATCTGTCTTAAAAGGGTTGTTGAAAGTTCAATGAAATAGACATTTTACTTACCTGGTGTGCAGTAGGTTTTCTGCATATGTGAGCTTTCCCTTTTTTCTTCAGTAAAGTCACAATCCTAACTCCTTGTCTTAAACTGAGAAAGAGAATCAATGAACTCATTTATCGAGACCTCACAGGTTGGACCTATAATCTCTCTGCTTATTTTATTTCTTGGTTTTATTATCTTTCCATTTTTTATTAAAAGAACACTCTCATATTGTCCTCCATATATTTCTTCTTATCACTGACAACACTCTTTAAAATCCAGGTAGTGGTTGTGCATTTGGTGCCTCAGTTAAGGTGTCTCTTACACAGCCTGCATCCTGTGTAAGAAGGTCTGGGTTTGAGTCTCCACTCAACTTCTGATTCAGCTTCCTGCTAATGTGAAACATGGAAGACCTGCGTTGAGTCTGGTCTCCTGGCTTTAAACTGACCTCGTCCCAGGTTTTGGAGGCATTCAGGGAGTGAACAAGTGAATGGGAGATTTCTATCCCCTTGTTTTTCTCTTTCTCTCTTTTTCTCTCTCTCCTCTCTTCTCTCTCCCCTCTCTACTTTGCTGTCATTCTGCTTTGAAAAAATCCAGTTAGCATTTAACTTGCACTTTCAATCATGCTATTCATATAACTTCTTGGAAAGCCAGTTTAAAAATATTAATTCTGGGGGCCGGTGCTGTTGTTCACTTGGATAATCCTCCACCTGCAGCGCCAGCATCCCTTATGGGCGCCGGGTTAGAGTCCCAGTTGCTCCTCTTCCAGTCTAGCTCTTTGCTGTGGCCCAGGAAGGCAGTGGAGGATGGCCCAAGAGCTTGGGCGCCTGCACCTGCATGGGCGACCAAGAGGAAGCACCTGGCTCCTGGCTTCGGATCGGCATGCGGCCATTTGGGGGGTGAACCAACGAAAGGAAGACCTTTCTCTCTGTCTCTCTTTCGCTGTCTAACTCTGTCAAATAAAAAAATTAAATAAAAAATATTAATTCTGTTTTCATAAGGATCTTTAATATACTTAGTAAATTTGAACAGATATTTATATTTAGTCTTGCCATCTGTAAAATATATAACAGTCTATCGTCTATCTTCAAACATACATTTACATATACCTACATTACTTCTACCTACAAAGGTGAATCTCAAATAGTAATTGACTTATTTTAACAAGTTAAAGTATGAACCAAAATTCTCTTGACCAACATCATTTTACTTTCTGTTTACAGATTCTCTTGTTATGTAATTTTGGAAAATTACGATTTTAAGAGCAGCTATTGATAAACTGGATTATGTCCTAGATTTTTTGGAACTGTCCTCATTTCTTCATTCAGTTATTTTGAACTCCTTTTATATGTGGGGCAAAATTCTGATTCCTTCTCCATGGTGTAAAGAGGATGATTGTTACATAGCAGAGACCTTACTCCATATCCACGTGATACAACTCTACTACTTTAACCATTGACTCTGTTTCCATGATAATGTACTATAAGTAACTCATATAGAACAATATTCAGAACTATTTAATATAATTGACTATCTACATTAGCATAGCAATAAACATTTTGATGTAATCAGGATAATTTATATGTGATATTTAAATTGTATATAAACTTAAGCAATTTATAGAATAACTGTTATATTTTGTCATTATTAAATTTATAAAAAACTTTGTAGTTCTAAATTAAGAGGTATAAAAAGACTGAATCTAAATTGTTTCCTTAATAATTATTTTTTAATAATAGCAATTATATTTATCTCTAATTGGATATTGTCACTATCTTAAAAATGATATATTTATAATATTACAAATTTTTGAAAACTGGATTTGAAACAGAAATGCTAATACCCCTTTGAATAAAAGAATTGAAATGGTTTACCACAATCAGTCTGATACACTATCATGGTATAGTTGGAGAAATAACAAATAGTTTAATTAGTGGCTTTAATCATTTATATCTTAATGCCTTCGTTGCTTGTAGAAGAACATGAAAAAATTCTCAGTGTTACCTTTTAAGACAAGTTAGCATGAGAATTTAATAAAACAGCTTAGCGAAATGTAAGATCATCTAAATCTGTAATGATTTAAACAATCTGTTCTTTAATAATAGAATTTCTTACAGAGTGTTACCTTTTAAGACAAGTTATCATGAGAATTTAATAAAATGACTTAGTTAAATGTTAGATCATTTAAATATATAATGATTTAAATAATCTGTTCTTGAATAATACATCTGGGAGCTTTTATTTTTGTGTGTATGGGATTAGACCTTATCTACAAATAAACTTGGTATTGATACAATTATAAAAGAACAATAATATATTTCTGTAGTCTACTGTTTAGTCCATGTTTTATGCACGTTTAGACCATTGAATTAATCTCTGAAACAATAGAAAGAAATTCTTTACTAGAAATAGCCTCCTTTTGCCTTGGCTTTGTAGCAGTGACATTAGGGAACATATATGGTTGTTGTTGAACCTGATTGCTTTAGCAGCCCTGGGGTTGATAGTATCAGGTTCCAGCTTGCCCTGCTGGGTCAGTGTGGACCCAGGCCTTTAAAGAGAAAAGTTCAGGGAAAGTTCACTTCTATTGTTTTACCATGGTTACAAAACAGAAGGGGAAAAAAAAAAAGGAAGAAGAAAAGAAGAATCTTGGGTTTGTGACCCCTTGCTGCCATGAGCCCTTTACTGGATTTTTTTTTTGTTTTTGTCAATTAAACTTTGCAATGGAGAAAATTAAAACTTACAATAACCTATAAATGAATAGAAACCAGAGTATTCTATTAACACTTGTAGTTAATCCTCAGACATATTGACTAACTGTGTCATTGCAATGAGAGTTTAGATTAGTTTAATTTCACTTACACTTTACTGAAATTTTTCCTCAGTAAAAAAATTAAAATTGGTGAGATTACTGTGCTATGAAAAGATTGTTTATTTCTTTGGGAAGGTAAAGGTAGTAATTCATTAAAATAATGTTTTAGCTAATATTTATTATTTTATTTAATTTTTAAGGAATTTTTTAATACATTAGGTTCTCAGGGTCATAGCAATTGCATAATTATTACAACAAAATTCTCATCATTTCTCATGTTAATGTGATATTAATACAAAGAGAACAAATTCAATGTAGTCCATAGAATTCTAAGAACGCAATGATAATTCCCTTAAATATGTTGAAATAAGTGTTATTTTAACTTAAAGGAGGAGATGTAAGGTAAAGCATCTTTTTCATTAAAGATTTTTTTTTACTTTAAATGATCAGAAGTTTTGATATTTAATGAACCGACATTAACTTTTTCAGAGCAACCTAAGTGCCTTTTGAGCATAGAGGAAAACCTAAACCAATTCAAAATCTAAAGTTTAGGCTGTACATTAAATATTTGGAAATTTTTCTTATGAAAAATGTCAGTTGTTAGTTCTGAGAAAGTTCAATGCAATCTAGTTCATTTCACATTTTGTCTTGGGACTATAAAAATCCTATGACTAAAGCAATACAGCTGTAGCTATACAGATTTTAAAAATGTTAATGATACTGCAGTGAGGAATTTCATCTGTGTAATATAACATAATCACTGCCTAATGATGTTAAATCTGATTTTTAGCCACATTTTATTTTTTAATATGAATTTATATTCAGGGAAAAAAGGTTTCCAGGTAGAAGTTCCAAGAAAACATTATTTAAGAATAGTATATTCAAATGAAATAATGCATCTACATTATCTCTTTCTTCATTCTGGAATTTCTATCATTATACTAAAAATTCTGTTAATTTCTATTTGTCACACTTGCTAATGCTTGATTGTCATAGTGGAAGTGAAGAGAAAGAGTTACATGGATTCAAGTTGTAAGATGAATCTTTGTTAAGAGAGTAAGCTGAACCTTTGTGATTCTTTGGAATGACACTATGTTATATGCACAATTAGTTATTGATCCTGTGCTATTTTGATTAACATAAACTTGTTTTCCTTGAAATCACAGAAAAGGGAAAGATTTAAGTATTTCCTTAAATTGATCATAAATAATTCAGATAGTATACAAATACTCATTATATAAATGATATATTATTTATATTAACAATAAGCAATATTTGTGCCACTATTCTCATAAATGCTTGCTATTTCCAATATCATGCTGTGTGACATACTTTAAATTGTACAGTTTATTACTTTATTATCTGACAGGTTTTATAAAATTAATTGTAATTATATTTACAAATGATTCTCTGAATTTGTGACCCATACGCTTCCTCATTCGTTAAAATTGAGAAATATTTAATTTGTGGAAGGCTGAACATCGCTGATTATCACTTCTGAATAACTGAATCAGGCAGCTGATAACAAGTAACTTAAGACTTGTGAATTCAGAGGTCATCTAGTCCTTCACCTGCCTGCAGACAGGACTTCCCTCAACCATTCAAGATAAATGGCTGCCTCTCAGATGTTAAAAATCTTCAAGAGAAGAGTCTGCAGAGACCTTCCCTGATAACCTATTCTAATGTTTAACTGCTCTAATGAGAGGAAGAACTATTTTTTCATATCTCATCTACATTCCTCCTGTTGCAGTTTAAGAGTTGATACTTATTTTTAATGTTATTTTCCTTCTCTTTATTACCGTGTGTTCTGAATTTATTATTGGCCAGATTTTCCCAGTGCATGAAGAGTTAGAAATAAATCTCACACATTTTCAAGGATCCAGCCTGGTATGTGACCTAAATGTATATTGCTTAACTTCAATGGCCTTACAATCATGTTTTCTCTCTCCTTAGAATCATTTTCCCCATCAATAAAGGGATATAATTGTTTACTTTTATATCAAATGGCTGACTAGAGTATTGTTGATCCATTCATACCCCCAGTGCACTAAACAATTCTAATAAGAATTCATTTAGAGATATTCGATTTTTCCAAAATTTCCTCCAGAAGTCAACTTTAAAGTTCATTCAAAGACAATTTTTCAGAGACTATCAAAAAACAATATAAATTTTACTTTTATTTTCTTTTTTACATTATTTTCTTAAATTTTCTAAAATATTTTTTTTCATTTTATTTGAAAGGCAGAGAGAGAGAGAGAGAGAGTGAGAGAGAGCTTTCAGCCACTGGTTCACTTCCTAAATGCTCACAAAAGCCAAGAACTAATTCAGGTCTCCACATGGATGACAGGGAACGAAGTACTTAAGCCATCACTGCTATCTCCCAGAGTGCTCATTAACAGGAAGTTGGATCTGAAGTAGAGGTGGGACTTCAACCCAGGTACTCCCATATGGCATGCCATGTCTTATCAGCAGCTTAACAGCTAGGCCAAATGCTTGCCCCCAATCCAATTTTTTAATAAATTGCTTATTTTACAGATATACTAATGAACTTACTTATTGTGTTTTTTGCTATTAAAATTTTCTGTATGAAGAGGGAGGAAAGGAAATGTTGGATGCTTTTTAGCTACTCGTCATGAGTTTTCTTACCTGGCCAACTCAAAAAATTTTGTTCAAAACTTCATTTTGTTTTTTATTTTTTTAAAGATTTATTGAGTTATTTGAAAGTCAGGGTTACACAGATAGAGGAGAAGCAAAGAGAGAGAGAGAGAGAGAGAGAGATCTTCCATCCACTGGTTCACTCCCCAACTGACCTCAAGGGCGAGAGCTAATCCAATCTGAAGTCAGGAGACAGGAGCTTCTTCTGGGTCTCCCAAGTGGGTGCAGGGACCCAAGGACTTGAACCATCATCTATTGCCTTCTCAGGTCATATCAGAGAGCTGGATCGGAAGTGGAGCAGCCAGGGACTCAATCTGGCACCCATGTGGGATGCCAGCACTGCAGGCAATGGCTGACTTACCCACTATGCCACAGCTCTGACCCCCATTTTGTTTTTTAACCATTCAATGTCTTTCAAACATGGGCAATTCAAAAATCTAAATTCCTTAATGTGATTTACAAGATCAGTTATGATTAACTCTTGCTTGTGTTTCTAACTATTTTTAACAATCTCCTATTGTTCATTATGTATACACATAGCTTCATACCTGAAACTCATATACAGGTCCCCAAATCCCAGCTCTAGTTGTATCTGAGGCTTTCTGCAGTTCTCCTTCAATGTTTCAATTTCTCTGTCAATTTTCTTTGTAATTAGGCAAAAGTGGGAGGTCTTTCAGATGGAAGAGGTGTCCTTTTAAAAGAAAAAACAAGTTAACTGTTTACACAGGAATACAGTTGAGCCTTGGGATTCACGGAGGATTTTCTCTAGGACCTTCTAAGCAAAATCTGGCAATGCTTAGGTCTCCTATGCAAAATGGTATTGTCTATATCTGATTGCCTGATCTGAGTCCTGGCTTACTTGTTTCCTGCCCAGGTTCCTGCTAATAGCTGCCTTGGAAGGCAGCAAATGATGGCACTGAGTAGTAGAGTCCTAGCCACCCACTTGAGAAACATGGGTCAAGTTTAGGGCTATTGGCTTTGGACTGTTCCAGCCCTGGCTGTTGTGGCATTTGGGGATTGAACCAGCTGATGGAAGATCTCTCTGCCTGCCTCTTGTGTTTCTCTGCCTTTCAGATAAAATGAAAATATTAAATAAGCATTCAAATAAGTTAATTTATTTAAAGATGGCATAATGTTTCCGTATAACCATCACAATCTTTCTATATCCTTGATCTTTAGATTTCTTATAGTAGTTAACACAATGACAATGCTATGTAAATCACTGCCATACAGTGTTGTTTAGGAAATAATGACATGGAAAAAAGTTGGACTTAGTACACACATTTTTTTCCTGAATATTTCCAGTCAGTAGTTTATTGAATCCATGGATGTTGAACTTGAAGATATAGATAGCTGACTGTATTTCAAAGACAAGCATTATACCATTTTGAAGTTAGGGATTGATTTTTTCTTTTTCTCTCTCTTTTCAGGCAAATTTTGTTCAGAACTGTGTTATTTTATCAATAAGCAGAGTATTTATAATCACATCTAAAAGATGTGCAAGTTTTAAAAATACATGTTTTATTCCTTAAAGACAACTTTTATATATTTTTATGATGAGTCAGTATCTTAAAATAGTACATAAAACTTGATTTGAATACACTCAACTCATTTTTAAGATATCTGAGAAAATGATTCACGAAATAGCAATCATAAGCGGCATCTTATGGAACATAGATTGAAATGACAAAACAATTCTTCAAAAATGTTAGCTGGCTTATGTGAATGTTTTGCAAATGCCAATGCCATTACATTGTGAAAATCATTATTTTATATTTAAATCTTCAATAAATGTTATTTTCTAATCTTCATACTTTTTATAACATATTTTATAATATATTCTTCAATTTCATATAGGATATTGATGATATTAAACAAAAGGAAGGGTGGTGATTGGATTTGGAAGACATAAGAAAAATTCTAATTAAATACCTTATTAAATAGTTTGAAGCTAAGCATTTTAACCTAAGGTAAAATTATACAGTGATGATTGAGATCTTTTTTTTTGAAAAAAGAGCTTGCTTTGGACTTCTCTGAGTATTTTGCCATAAAAGGAGTCATTTCCTTAGTTATGGTCATATTCTATCTCAAAGGAATTAAGTTGAGAAGTGAAAAAATTAATAAATCAAACACTTATTCAGACATGAAAAACTCATTTTTATATTTGTCTTTAACAAGTAGGGCTATATGTTAAATGGATCCTTAATCAGGATTTTGTTTTTAGCTTTTTTTCATTTGGGGATTTAGTAAAAATTATTAGCCCATTGTAAACACTTCAGTGCTTGATATGAATTTATATGTGATCGCTTTTGAAAAATGTATTGGGATTACCCTTTAAATATATTATCATTTTTCCCATTTTTGTAGACCTGACAAAACTTTTTAATGTACTGTCTTTCAAGAATGAAGACAAGTTGTAGGATTTATTCATCAAACACTGTGCATTGTTGAATGTTGGCTTGCCTGCTCACTTCTTCATCCTCTTTCCAGATGTTTTATGGTTTTTGGTTGAAGTTTCTGTGATTACATTCAAACAAAAATCTTACCTTGTAATTTTTCTTTACAACTTCAAATTTATGCCAATTTCCATTTCATTTCATTTCCTTTCTTAAAGTTATCACTTTTCCTATAATAAAATGTAACCCTCTAGCTAGGCCTTTTAAGGGCCTCAGAAATCTAGATTACAGTTAACCTTTTGACTGTATCTTCCCTAGATGCGAGATTCTAAGCAGATTTTATTTCATGCCTTTGTTATTTTTTTTCCCTATGAAAGTATTTTCCTCTCTCCTACCTCCTTCTCCTAACCAAATTCTGATTCATCTTCAAGATCCAAATCACATCTCATATATTCTGGGAAGCTTCTAAGTACTCAATATCCTCAGTGTCTGCCATCTGACTTTGGCTGCCACATGTACAGGCTCACATTCAGCACTGACCAAATTCAACGTGAAAATGTGTGGTTCTTTATTAAACAATGGTACGAATTTGAGATGGAAGATGGAGACAGCGGAGCACTAAATTCAGTCCAAGTATGTGTTTTGTGCAACTGCACAGATTGCATGCCTCTCAAACTCTTTAAGAAATGCTCCCATAGTGTGTGGTTCATACTTTATTATGTAGCATTTATCACATAATGCTTGTTCTTCTGTATGTGTGTTTGTTAACCCAAAGCGTATGAGTTCATGGAGGAGAAAGACCATGTCTTAATCTTTGAAGGCCTTTACTCCAGTAAATTTCCACACAGAGAGAAAAGCTTATTAAAGTTTATTGAGTTAAATATAAAAATATCTGTGATGGTAGAAAAGCATTAAAATATGTATTTCTGCAAGGCTTTAATATCAAATAGTGTGGGAAATAGATTTTGATAGATATTAAGATGAACATCATGGTTTATCTATAAACCATTTGAAACAATTTCAATAGCTAAAGTAAACTTTACTATGGAGGCAGATTCATTATAAATGTGTGGGAATTCATTTTGAATTAGAGTTGAAAGAACAATGCTAGAACATATGGTATTATGTTGCCTCTGATATGAAAATGAATGCATTTTAATGTTGTTCAACATTAGTTAATACTTAAAATACAAACTTAAGGTTTATTCAGAAAAGTAGGATAACATTTTTTAGTGGGTGAAAATTATTATAGGCAAATAAAATTTTGAAGAAAAAAATTTAGTGGGTTATGTTATAAAGAAAACAGATTTCTTATTTGTGACAAAATCAATTTTATTTTTCTATTGAACTAGTATGTAAACAGGATAGAAGATGACCAAATAATCACATCATATATTTTTGTTAAATTTCAGACTCTAAAGAAGAAAGAGCAAATTGAAAAGTTATATCTCACTGTTTTGATTCTTTCCAATCCGAATACTTGCAAATATGCTGTCTTTTCTGGATTTTAATTAAGGAGGATGTTATTAAAAAGCATCAAAATAATTATAAAATATAAATGTTTTATGCAATAAGTTTTGATAAATATTAACTTCTTACATTTATGAATGATTAATAATGTTGACTGTTAATTTTTTAGTCCTTTCTGTTTCTTAAGTCTTTATAGAATCTCAAGGAAGATGTACATAATAAATGCCACTTAAAATTTTGACAGGGTTCTATTGTGAGATCTTGACATTCATATTAGGAAATATTTCATTTTTTATATTACTTAAGGATTGTTGATAAGGCTTGGGATATTTCTGATAAAAATATTATGATCATTCACTAGATAATTTGATTAATGGAAAAATGTCCCATTTCTAACAAGTAAAATATAAAGTAACTATGATAGTATATGACGGGAATGCAGAATAATTAATAATCTACATTTAAGATTTGTTTTGGGGAGGGAGTGGGCTGTGGAGAAGATATGAATTGAGAAGCAGAGTTCAAAATTTATGTGGACATTGTGATCATTAATGATTGTTTTAATGGAGAAGACTTCATGGTGTACTGAAAAAGATTAGATCTGGTATACTTGATTGAAAAAAAAGACTGATAAATGGATGGAAGTGATAGTTCGATAGATCTTTTGGCTACTTAACAGCAAGTGTACAAGAAGATTTTGCTATCAAAGGATTGGAAGAGTTTCTTTGGTAGTTAACAAATTACACTTCTGCCCATTCATCCATTTATCAGCTTAGGCTATGTGAATTCAATGAAGAATTCAAATGCATAAAAACATTTTTAAATAAATTCATTTTTAATGATGTTTAATGATTTTTTAATGATGTTTAAACCACTGTCTTCCATACACTTCAGCAGTCCTTATCTCCGCACTATAAGTGGATGCTCATTTGCAAATAGGTTAGTTTCTTCAAATGAACCTCAGTGTACCAATGTTGTAACCAGTTACATTTTGGTAACTAAATAGTGCTGTAGTCCATTACTTTATTGTTTCTGGTCATGGACATTATTTATTTTTCCTCCCAACTTGTCATTGTTGGATAAATAAAAATCTAAGTATCACACAAAATATTATATCTAGAGGAAAACAAAATTCAGCACTTATGACAATTGATTTGGATAATAATCATGGGTAATTCTTAGCTAGCAGATAATTTTTGTTCCTGTTGTAGAACTAATGACTTAATCAAGATTATCTGCAAACACAATACATTTTTCTTATGTGGTAGTTTCAACACTGTGACCCTAAAAATAAATGTGCATTAATAATCTTTAATCAAAATTTATCAAATAAATTACTGCATTGATTTGAGAAACAAATCAATAATTCATATATAATTTGATTTTATTAAAATCTCTAAATTATTTAAAAGGAGGTTAAATAGCATCTTTAAATAAGTTGAAGTTTAGTTTTTAACCACTGTATTTTAAGTTCTGTAAAAATGTTTAAATTATAACTGTTTTAGAGAGCTGTTTTTACTCCTCCCTTCTTCTTATTCTATGTATACATTTGGATCTCTTGTGAATAATCAAATGCAATCTTTAATCATTTGTTGTTTATTAATCCATCCAACTCTTAACATAGAGGCTTTACATAATTTGTACTGTTATCTAGAATCCAACATTCTTTCCTCTTCTTCTCCTAAGGATGAATCAAGAATTAGGTGGGAGGAGCAGATTAACCCTGATTATGGGTCTACTCTTCTGTGCAGGTTCCTTACTCTGCCAATAGTCGTTGAAGCCTTTGGATTTCTTTTCACGAAAAAGTTTGTTTACTTCTAATGTGTTCTATCTGCAACTGAGCCCTGGTCAATATTCTCTTACATTTTAAGTACTTACAACACAGTGAGATCTATGATGCATCTTGCATAGTCAGCTTCACCTGCAGCCACAAACACCACCGAAATCCCACTGGTTTTTGAAAACAGACACTTATTTGTAGCTCTCCTTACTTGAGGACTAGTGGTCAAGGGTGACCCTGCTTGACTCTGTTGCTATCTTCTGATCTATGTGTCCTGTGGGACAGCAGGAGCTCAGGAAGGGGGCAGAGCTGTGCTGGTGTATGTCAGCCTTCTCAGTCACGGCACATGTCCCACTTACGCACATGTCATTGGCCACAGCAAGTCCCATGGTCACGTCAAAGGAGTGGAAAACTTTCTATGGTGAAGAAATGTATTTTTCTTATACTACCTATAGAAAAGTAGGCTGGGAACAGCTAACTGTGAATAATAAGGAGCATTTACTCATCACCACGAGTTTATTCAATACCTATTACCTTTGAATCTGCTGAGATACTATATATCATACAATTAAGAAAATTACAATATTTAGAAACTAATTGTTGAAAAGAGGATATTTTAAATGTGATGACACACTAACCAACTACTGTTTAAAAATCTAGATTGAGATGGCAATAAATATGTTATAATATAGGTTGTTAAGCAGATGTTTGAAAATCCAGTCATATATATTCCTAATTAGTTTCTGAATAAGAGTGGCAAGGCTCTTTAATATGATTCTCATATAACCTCTTGAAATGTTATGGTCTAATAATTTTTTCTCTTGTTCAAAATTCTTGTGAATTGATTAAATTGACTTTAGAAGGGATCTATTTTTTTCCTCACTAATTTTAAAGAAGTAATTTATGGTTTAATCCTTTAAAATAAAATTAACTCTCCATTTGGCAGCATCATTTATGCTGTTGTCAGCACCACCTTTTCCTAAGATAATTATTATCATGTGTTTCAGGAAAGATGTTAGGGTATATTTCAATGCTTTTATTTTTTTTAATCTGCATTGTTCCTTGTCTCAATAAATCTCTATTATTATACAAGTTCAATGCTACCTTTTGCATGACAATATTTTCTACTTCAGTGTAGAGAAAAAATAAATTTAAAGTAATTGCTTTCAGAAGTTTATTGTTTCATAGGAGTGCTGTAGATAAATAGCATGTGAAGCATTTGCTAAGGTTTGCTTCCTAAGCTTACTGATAGAAGATGTTTATGTAAGCCTAGAATCACTTCCTTTCTTCCCTATTTTATGGTATGTTAAAGAAATCAAGAAAATAATTCAGTGGTAGTAAACATTTGAGAATTGATTCATAAAAATATAGACTTAAATATAACCTATGATTTTCAGTTTAATTTGCTAAAAGGTGAAGTCTATGTGAAAATGATGTGCAATTAAGAGTCTTTTTGGAGTTGAGAACTTATTTTACATTTTTGAAAGCCTTTGGATGTGAATTATTTGAGTCATTCTGCATGTTTTTGTACCTTGCATAATTAAAAAAAAGGGTTTTTTTGCATTTTCATCTACTTGAAAGGCAGAAGACACACACACACACACACAGATCTTTCATCTACTGGTCCATTTTATCAAATGCCTTTAACAGTCACAGCTTGGCCAGGCTGAAGTCAAGAGACTAGAACTGCATTCAGGTCTTGCATGGGGGTAGCCGGGGCCCAAGCACTTGACCCATCATCCACTACCTCCCAGGGTCCACATTAGCAAGACCTAGTATCCAGTCAGTGCTCCAATAAGGGGTGCTCCAATCCTAGGTGGTGGCTTAATCCAGAACACCACAAGGTATACCCTGCCTTGCTTGAGTTTTAAATGTTTTGGCATAGAACAGAATAAGAATACATATGTAAAAAAAAAAAAACATTCTTTTGAAAAAAAGGAAGAGGAGGAAAAGAAAAAAGCAAATTGCAGAAATTGAAGCCTGCTGATGGTGCACATATGCTGTGTGTGTGTTGTACAAGACAAATGTGTGTGTGTGTGTTGTACAAGACAAAGTGTATATGACAGAAAAAGTGTGTGTGTGTGTGTGTGTGAGAGAGAGAGAGAGAGAGGATATACACATATTTATATCATTTGGGGTCTGCTGTGTTGTTAAGGGAATTATGGAGGGATTGGAGGTAGGTTGTAGAGTGGTGTCACAACATTTGATCTACAAATAGAGAATTAAACACTATTTGAGTGGTCAAGGAGTTTAGATTCCTATGTCTCAAAACTAAGTATAGTCAAACACATCTCATTATGAAACCTAATGTTTTCTTTAAACATTTTTCTTGGATTAATTTATTTTTCTGTTACCCACCAACTTTTTATTATTTCATACAGGATCATTTCTGATTTGTATTTATTTTCATTCTTCTTTCTTACAGAAATATTACTTATCCTTATTTTACTTTATTCCATTGTTGTAGTATGTATCTTAAGTTTCATTCTCTAACTCTACTTATTTCCTTGACTTCCTCATTTAAATCTCCATTCTGTGCTATCACCATTTCTCATTTCCTTTTTTATTTGATTTTTCTGGATTCCCTCATTGCTATTTAGGTGCTTTTCATGCATCTGCACAAGGTATCATCAACCAGAAAATATTTTGTAACAGAATATCAAGTAATTATATCATCAATGACTAAAATGATTATTTTTGGAAAACAACTACGTCTAAATGTAGATGTACTGGCCAGCGCCATGGCTCACTAGGCTAATCCTCCGCCTTGCGGCACCGGCACACCGGGTTCTAGTCCTGGTCGGGGCACTGGATTCTGTCCCGGTTGCCCCTCTTCCAGGCCAGCTCTCTGCTGTGGCCAGGGAGTGCAGTGGAGAATGGCCCAAGTGCTTGGGCCCTGCATCCCATGGGAGACCAGGATAAGTACCTGGCTCCTGCCATTGGATCAGTGCGGTGCTCTGGCCGCAGCGCGCCGGCTGTGGTGGCCATTGGAGGGTGAACCAACGGCAAAGGAAGACCTTTCTCTCTGTCTCTCTCTCTCACTGTCCACTCTGCCTGTCAAAAAAAAAAAAAAATGTAGATGTACTAATTATAAATGTGATACTTACCAAGCATCATATTGAATTATAAAAATCACACATTTAAGCATATATTTGCCTAAGAAATTGCCCAAATCATGTAGTAAATTAATAATCATTCATATTTACTGATTTTATATGAGTAAATACACATATAACCATAGGAAAAAAACTGTTTACTTTGAATTTGAGTTTCTGTTCTATAAAACTGCTGTCACAGATCAGTTAATAAATTGTGAATATTTATTGTATGTGTAAGATCAAGAAAAGTTGATAGAGGTTTAAAATCCAATCTGATTTTCAATTTTACGCAAAGTTCCCATCTTGTATTTTTTGCTCTATAATTGGTCCATAAGTTTCTAAAAGTATTCACTAAAGTTAAAATTTAGAAGTCTTTATACTAATTACAGTTAGCTTAAATGTAAAACCTGGATTTTGATTTTAACTTTTTTTGTAAATTTCTTTTTTTTCTATTTTTAACATTTATAATATAAAGAGAATAGATTTTATATAATTCACAGATACAACTCTAAGATGATAACTATCCTTACCTCCCTTCTTCCTCCCTCAAATCCCTCTCCTTGCTTGTCTTTCCTTTAATTTTTACAATAACTTTTTTTTATTTCATGTATACAGCTATTAAAAAATCAATGTACTTTGAATTTCACTATATCAATTGAAAGCTAAGATAGAGAGAGGTGAACAGCATGGAAACATCAACTTACATTAATTTTTATTTTTAAATATAAGATTTGTGTAGATACTTTCTTTACACAGAGAAAGGAAAAGATATGGATACCTTTCTTTCCAAAACAGTAGAATATTAGTATATTGGTGCATGGAAGGCTAGTTCAGGTAGTTCCAGTGACCTAAATTATTCCCTGACATGTCGGGAATAATTACACTTATTTCTCAACAGGTTTCTTAGCTTGTGCTCTTAACAGCTGAAATGTCTTCCAGATTATGCAGAGATCAATTTTTTTCTTTGACTTTTCTTTTTCCCTGTTTTTACTCAATTTTCCAACCCCATTGACTTAAGCATATGTAGACAATGCCAACATGTGTCCAAACTTTTATGTGTCCTGTGTGCTTTTCACAGGAACTTAGAACTCAAGCAAACAGTGACTAGAAAACAACAGAAAAGGGCGATTAAAGTTAAGATAATGTAATTGATTGTGTTAGGCATTCTAAATTCAGAAATGTAGCTGAATAAGAAAAGGAACTTTGCTTTTAAAATATTTGAAGAAAATTAATCTACACTTTGATGTAAAGTGAGACCATAAAAGTTTTATATATTGGGGGGCTGGCACAGTGGCGCACTAGGTTAATCCTCCTCCTGTGGCGCCGGCATCCCATGTGGATGCCGGTTTTAGTCCCAGTTACTCCTCTTCCAGTCCAGCTCTCTGCTGTGGCCTGGGAAAGCAGTGGAGGATGGCCCAGGTGCTTGGGCCCCTGCTCCTTCATGGGAGACCAGGAAGAAGCACCTGGCTCCTGGCTTCAGATCAGTGCAGCTTCATCCATTGTGGCTATTTGGGGAGTGAACCAACTGAAGGAAGACCTTTTTCTCTATCTCTCTCTCTCTTACTGACTGTAACTCTACCTGTCAAATAAAAAAAGTTTTATATATTTGGCTGTGAAATTTAGTTGGAAGAGATAACAGGAGTTTTAATATTTCTTCATTCCTTACATGTGAATTCCTCTAAGTGTGACAGATATGTACATTCCAGGCATTCCCTGAAATATTTCTTTCAGCCTTATGAGAAAGAAGCTTTGTGTCAAAGATGAAAACAAGAAATCCTCTGGTCTTGCTCTAAATATCTTCCATAACAAAACTCAATCATTGTCTATTTTCATTATTTATATTGACTGCTTACATACTGGGAGATTTTGCTCATAAACTTGACACAACAGACCACCCAATCCAGGTAGCATAAATACTATCCATGAACCCAATAAAAGACTATGGGTAGTGTACTCCAAAAGTCAATGTCCTTTAGAAAGATGTACTGTACTCCTTGTCATTCACCAGGAGGTCTGGAGATTTTAATAAAATGCATTGTTGAGGCCAAAAAAAGCTCTGTGTTTGGAAAAATGTAAAGTTAGTCAGACTAATAAATGCTAACCAAGTAATGAAATTCAATTCAAAATTTGTCCAATTGTTTCAAGATGTTAGTGAATGCGAGAGGTTTTATATATATATATATAACTGTATATATAAGCTGAATATATATAAGTATATATATGCATTTCTATCTGTGTAGTATAAGCATATTTTAGCTTTGCCATTGTGATGAACATAATGTGATATTTTGTGTTTGATTTGATTGATTACAATAACTCTCAATTCTCATTGTTTTTATTTGAAAGGTAGAGTGACAGGGAGATTCAAAGAGAGAAAGGCAGTGTGTAAGATCACCCATCTTCTGGTTCACTTCCCAAATGCCAACAGTAGTAGGGGCTGGGCCAAACTTAAGAGACTGGAATTCCATCTGGGTCTCCCATGTGGGTGGCAGGGACCCAGTACATGGTCCATCATATGCTGCCTTCTCAAGTGTTTTACTAAGAAGCTGGATGGGAAGCAGAGTACTGGGACTCAACCTGGCAGTCTGATATGGGATGCAGGCATATCAAAGAGTGGCTTAGCCTACAATGCTTGTTCCACTTCCTAATGCCTTATTTACTAGTGAGGTGGTAAATTTTTAATATGCATATCAATTAATCATATATTTTTGTTCTTTTCTAATTTCTATTCATTTCCACTGAATATTGAAATACCTTGTGTTTTAAATTAAGGATGCTAATCCTCTGTATTTGATATGTAACTTTTCCTATTTTATTTTTCCTATTTATTCAATATTAGGTACCTAAAATTTTTTAATTGATATTTATATAATTCCATCAGATATTTTACTAGTAGCTTCTGCCATTAATGTCATGCTGAAAAACTTCTTGTCCTAAGGATAGTCTTTATCTTTTGTAATTTTTAAACATGGACTTATTTAAGGTACTTTTACGAATGCATAAGATGGGAATATATCATGACTTTTCAAACAGTTACCAAATTGTTCCAATGACATTTTTTGAACAATACAGCCTCCCAATGACATTAAATGCAGTATTTAGGGATTTCATATATAATTATGCTGTATAGGAAAGATTAGACCAAGTGGTGCTGTTTTAGTCTAAATGGAGTTTATTTTTGATGATCTAGAAGCCTAGATTAAATCACATGATTAGAAATGCAAACTATATCATGGAAGTGTGAGTTAAATTTTCAAGTACATGTGTCTAGATTTTTAAACCTAATTCAAAAGTGTACATATTTGTGCATGAAATACCTTGGTTGATGATTTCAAACATTACAGACCACCATCATTTTAAAAATTTATGGATTATTCTCTTTCCAATCACATCATTTTGAAGAGCTAAGACACAGAGTCTTTGATTGTAAGTAGAATAATGCAAAGGCAATAACTCAGAAACCTCCACTTTATCATCATGATCACGTTAGCCCTGTACAAAGCACTCAGACAAGCCGTAGTCCCACTCTTTCAGATACTTAAATAACTAAAGAGACAATGAAGATTCTGATGACCACAGATCAGCAATGAGCACCCATTCCTCCTTTTACCTATTCATTCATCTTTTTTCTCAATAAATAGTGAGTCCCTGCTGTGTGCCAGAGCTGTCCTTACATGCTGGGTTTATACAAGAGAACAAAGCTTTTAAAATGCCTGGCCTAATGAAATCTGCAAGGACAGATAATTATCAATAAGCAAATAAAATCACAGTACTTCAGAACAATGCTCAAGATTAAAAGCAATGAGGGTGCAAGAGGGGTGTTAGCAGGTGGACCAGGGCCACTTGGTATGGTGGCTAGGAAAGGTGAGACATGGGAATGATTTACTGCAGAACATTCTAGGAGTAGCAATCACATGTGCAAAGCTGTGAAGACAATTATTTTATTTTTTAAAGTAATAAATGCATCAGAATTGTGGAATATAAATGCAGCTCTACAGGTAAATTTCAAAAATCACATAGGAATGGCTATTCCAATGTAAATTTCTTGAAAGCTGAAATATTTGTATGATTAGCATGGCGATTCAGCATGAACTTTTGCTCAGGTAGTCCTGGTTCCATCAGTTCTGCTACCTTAGCATGGTGTGGCCTATCCGTATTTCTTATTGTCTCACCAAGAACCATTCCATTCATCTGTACAGTGGGTGTAATAAGGGCAGACATCCTAGAAACTATCCTTGGGACACAGAGAGTCTTTGTAAGTGTGAAATTAATGGCAGAAGCTATTAATAAAATTACGTGCAGTGCTAACTTGATGATGATGATAAAGTGGAAAGTTTCTAAGTTACTGCCTTCTTTGCATTATTCTACTTCTAACTGAAGACCCTTTTTGTGTCTTGGCTCTTCAGAATGATATGCTTAGAAAGAGTATAATCCATAAGTTAAAAAAAAGTTACTGTGAAAATTAATTCATATGATACATAACGAAGTATTATGATTAGAATTGCATAGCAAATTCAGCTATTATTAAGTCTCATGATTTTAATCTCTGACTTAAAATTTCTGAGCACATGTACTTCACAAGCTATCACTTGCTAAATATGAATTCTCTTCTTAGAAAATTCTTTGGAAGATTTATTTATTTATTTGAAAATCAGAGTTACAGAGAGGGAAAGAGACAGAGCTCTTTTACCCGCTGGTTCAGTCCCCAGATGACTCCTGGTTCACTCCCTAGTTGACTGCAATGGCCACGGCTTGGTCATTCTGAATCCTGGAGCCAGGAGCTTTATCCTGGTTTCCCTTGTGGGTGGTTTGGACTGCTTTCCCAGACACATTAGCAGGGAGTTGGATCAGAAATGGAGCATCTGGGACTTGAACCAACACCCACATGGGATGCTGGCATTGCAGATGGTTGTTTAATGAGCTGTGCCACAATGCTGTCCTCAAAGTCTGAATTTTGTAACATATCATGCATTGCCCTTCTTTGAAAGCCTCATTGTAAACATTGCAGTAATTTGCCATGCCTTTTAAAATATGATCTATAGTTTTCGGGTCTACTTCTTCTAGCTAAGTTAGCACTCCTGAACCACAATAAGTGGTCCAGGATTTTTAGGGTAGTTTGTCAGAGACTAAGGCAAAGTTTTAAGTACTAACACAATCCTGTGAAGCATTCAGATAAATTGGCTGAAATATTTAGGTCTGTCTTGTGTTTTAAGAAATCAAAATACAATAGCTGTAATTTCCTCTATTTCTTTATAATGTAATGTAGGACACAGATTTAATCAAGAAAGGCTTTTTCATTTTAAATAATGAGAAAAGCTTTGCTTTTTGCTCTTAGTAATATTATAGTTCTAGTTGCCTCCTTAGTGCAGCAGGCAGCGCGTCAGTCTCATAATCTGAAGGTCTTGAGTAATATTATAGTTAACACATTTTTTCTTAGTTTCCATATTTATAAAATGGAAACAATAATTCCATTTCACAAATTTCTTTGAAGTAAATGAAATAACATAAAGTGCCCAAAATAATTCCTGCTTTATAGAAATGTATCATCTCCAAATATAAGCTATTATGCATTAGTCAATTTAAACAACGCTATTAAAGCAATGCATTTGATTATTTTAGACTACTATTCAGCTACAAATAAATAAGGGGACACAGAATTCTTATAATGATTAGGATTTTAAAAGCATCTTCTTAAAGCTTTATATGTAAAATGCATGAAATTTGTTCCTTTTATATACATAAAATATTAAAGTAAAATAAAGTATAGCACTTGAAATAAAAAGCAGCTTCTGCTCAGTGTTCCAGGGGGAATAAAAACTCATAATAAAATAATATGTAAGCGTGAAAAGACAATTGCCAATGTCTTCTCCTACTCTGTGGTTTGGGTAGTTTGTGTCACAATTTTTTATATCTAAAATTAGAATTAAGAGGCCCTTCATTAAAGCAAACAGTTTCATAAAGTATTAAATAGCATTCAATGAATATAAATTATATTAATAGCAATGTTTGGTACTTATGTAACATCTATGTCAGGTAACAAATTAAATAAGTTATTTAATCTCTGCAGACTGCACATAGCGTATCTTTGTGTTAATATCAACATTTCATTAATGCATAGGTCTAGAATCCTGGAGGAGTATCAGAAAGTACAGTAAAATATTAAAGGGAGATGAGTTAGTTATTAGATTCAAATTCCATCTATATTAGTTAATTATATAACACCAAGTAATTTTTAAATTCCCATTAAATAAGACATCATAACATAGATGCATTTAAAGTTGCCAAATTAAGATGTCCTAAGCCAGTTTGACTAAAAAGTCAATGCCTACCTCATGTCCATCACATTCCTTAAGATCAGAAGTATTGAGAAAATATGCAGAGATAAAATATGACCTATAAAACTATTAGAGAATGCTTATGTGCTGGGTTGTGTAACATAATCATTCTACCATATGAAAAATGGACATGGGTTTGAATAATTCATGCTTCTTTACAGAAATGTTTGTGTGTGTGTGTGTGTGTGTCTGTGTGTGTGTGTGAGAGAGAGAGAGAGAGAGAGAGAGAGGGAGAGAGGGAGAGAGGGAGAGAGAGAGAGAGAGAGAGACTGAGCCCTCATGGATGTCTCCTTACTTGGTACCCTCTCCTTTTATTGAGGTGACTAACTCCTGCGTGCTCACACCTCATCTTTCCTGAACCACTTCCATCCCATGATGGTGTTCCCCAACACTCTCTTGAACATTTTCTATAACCTTTGACAGGATTTATTGTGATTCTGTATATAACTTTCTATTTCCTCAAATAGCTTATGAGCTACTTGAAGTTGGGAACAGTATTTTATTGGTATTTTCAACACATTTCGTAAGGTGAGGCACATTGACATGTTCATTTAAAGCTTGTTGACAAAATCAATAAGCAGATGTGCTACAGTGGTGTCACTGCAGGGATCAGACTGCCTTGTTTCATAGACCGGCTCTACTATTTATCTGTGGGATGGTGGGTAAGTTATTTCACTTTCCAGTTTCTCAATGTTCCCAACAGTAAATAAGTTTAATGTTACCTATCTGAAAGGTTTATTATAAGTATTAAAAGAGTTAGGTTACATAGTGAACTTAGCACAGTGCCTGGCAGTTAGACAATGTAATATAACTGTGATGATTTTTATTATTTAAGATTTCAAAACAAAATAAAAACGTTTGGAAAGAGGGTTGGAAATGGCCCATCCCACAGATAACAGATGGATATTATTCTAGATGGGAGCAGTGGGTGCATTTTGGGGACAAATTAAAGGTGATCTGCAAAAATAGAATGATGGTCAGCCATAGCCACTGCACATTTATGGATGAGTCTTGGTATGCACCATTGAAATAGGAGACAGAATACCTGCTTTTGGTTCAAAGTGTAGCCAACAGATCAGATCAAAGTATAGACACTAGCTCTTGCTGAGAAGATCTAGTCATTTGAAATTCACATGGAAAAATTACAAGAAATACAACTTTTTTTCTTTGAGATTATAAGCCTATATGTATAAAAGATTAGCGTCAATGTCACATGCTTTAGTCGGATATCTTTTAATATTAAATTTAAATTTTGGGCTGGCGCCGTGGCTCACTAGGCTAATCCTCTGCCTGAGGCGCTGGCACACCGGGTTCTAGTCCTGGTCGGGGCACCAGATTCTGTCCCAGTTGCTCCTCTTCCAGTCCAGCTCTCTGTTGTAGCCCAGGAGTGCAGTGGAGGATGGCCCAAGTGCTTGGGCCCTGCACCCCATGGGAGACCAGGAGAAGCACCTGGCTCCTGGCTTCAGATAGGCACAGTGTGCCGGCCACAACGCGCCAGCCGTAGTGGCCAATTGTGGGGTGAAGCAATGGAAAAAGGAAGACCTTTCTCTCTGTCTCTCTCTCTCACTGTCCACTCTGCCTGTCAAAAAAAAAAAAAAAAAAGAATATTGTTTTGAGGTTTGATAGGAACTGTTAGAAAAAGGCTAGTAAAGTAGTAGCTTTTTGCAAAATTTTTAGGAAGTCATCTATAATTGCTTCTAAATATTTCAGTAGTTGTCATTTAGTAGACTCTAGTAAGTCTTTGTCCGAAGGTGTCAGAGAAATGTGTTGTACATAGAATCACTTGTGGCCTAGATACTTAAAAGAAAATTGTGCGTGATTAAGAGATTAAAAACATATAGCTATCTAAATTAAATATGTCACTAAATGAAATTTGGGAGAACTATGTACTCTGTGAGCAATATTGGTATGTGAACGTATAATAATGTATGCTACTGATAGATAGTGTTAAATATTCATCTCTTTAAAACTTTAAATTACATTAGATCCCTTTTACTTTCCCAAAATATTCATAAATTCTAAATATATTTTTACTGATGAATCACTTGATATAATTTGTAAGGAGACATTTACCATAATGTAAAAATTTCAGATTGAGGCAAGAATATATCAAGACTCCTGATTTTCTAATGTTTATGTTAAAAAATTCACTAAAGTATTTTAAGTTAAAACTAACATTAATTTTAAGATTATTAAAATAAAAACCGAGAATAAGTCAAAGAACACTGAAAAATGGAATTAAAAACTTAGTTTATTGTGACACAAAAAGCTTTTGATTTTCTGGTATATGAGGAGCCTTCAAAAAGTTCATAAAAAATGTATAGTATGAAAGAATTACGCTTGGATTTCAATTTTTTTTTCACCAAAATAACTTACCTTTTAAATCCACTCCCCTTGAACTTCTTGAAGTGCACTCATATTTATGAATTTTTAAAGAGTCTTAGCTTGGCCTTCATGATTAGATCCTAAAAAAGCAGGGAAACTTTAGGGACTAGATTATCCCAAGTACATAATCTGCTAAAAAGGAACTCTCTTCAGTATTTTAGGCTACAAATAATTAACAGTCAACATACAGTTGTTAAAGAGTGGCTTAGTTACATCTCAGTATGTTTTCATTCCTGTATTGAGGTAATGCCTTATTCACTGTTAATAGCACCAGCTGAGCTGAAATTTAAGGTATTTTGTCTTTGGTCTTTAAAACAGATTTTGTGTTATGTAAATTTCTTGTATGTACAAGTCAATTTTCATTGTTTAACTAAAATAGCATGAGGGCAGATTAGGAGGGAAGAAGGTTTATTTTGGCCTACGGAGAAAAGGTTCACAGTCCAAGACTGGGCAGCTCCTAGTCGCAGCAGTGGCAGAGTTATGTGCAGTGAAACTATCAGACGGTGAGCTAGGAAGCAGAGAGGGAAGTGGACAGGATTTGGCTTAATTCACCAACCTCTCTGGAGAACTATCTTCCCAGTAGGCTCACCTCCAAGAGATGCTATGATTACATCAACTCTTCACCCTGAATCCACTGACATTTAACCCATTAACCATTAATGTGAGACTTTGTGGTTTGAACACCTGTGTGATTTGGGGGAGCTAAATTCTGTTCAAATGATAACACTAGGTTTAAAGAGTGTGAATTTTGAGGTTAGGACAACAATAATTCTTCCTCTCCAATTCCTATTTATGTGTTTGTTAATGATGATTTCAGCTTGCTGAAATCAAAGAATCTGTGCTTTCAGTAGGTACCCATACTTGCTTTTTTTCCACTGAAGAGTCAAAATCTCTTAAGTTAGGTGATGACTTGCTTTACAGACCTTTTCTTTGGACCCAGTTATTTCTTCCATTTGCCAATATTCGACTCAACTGATGAATTTGTTGAAATACATTTACAAAATTATTAACAGTAAATCTTCAGAGTATATTGATTAGTATAGGGATGTAAGTATGGAAACCCCACATTTTGGCATCTACAGAATATGTGAATTACTGTTTTCTTGTGCTTGAAGAATAATTCTCATGTGACGTATGGTATAACATAAGGGCATGTAACATGTAACATGGTTATGTTGAGAGATAAGAGATTTTCATAATTTGAATATAAACCATATGGTTGGGTAGAACACACACATTTAGAGCATTTCTCTAACAAACTCCTTTGAAATAGCAAGTTTTATGATGAACTAACCTTGGGCAATGCTTATTTAACCGCACTCATAGAAACAAAGAACATTTGCCTAGTGGAAGTTATGAGAACTTGTCCCACAAGAGAAAAATATTAAAAGCCTCAGAATTTGCCAAGTTCTTCCATAAATCATATGCAGATTTAACTTCCCCTTTAAGTTTAACTGGGCATTTCCTACATTAATTTGAGCATGGAAACTTATTAAAATACATTAAAGTTTTTTCCCACTGAAAATTTTTATTTTGTTTGCTTGTAGATATATGTACATAGTTGAGAGAATGCTGTGTTTTGTGCTCCAGAGCCAGTTTGCTGAATGTACCCTCCAGTAGTTTGCTGATGATAGTTTGAAGTGTCTGCCCTCTGTTTTGGTCAATGTAGAGAATGATTGCTTTGGTGGACTTGTTGATAGTCTATTTGTATACTTGTCAGGGCCACATAACTGCAGTAAGACAGAAAGTTCACACAATGTGGGACAATGACCAAATGATTATACACGTTGCTTGTTTCCAAAAAGAGTAATATCTCCTTTCATGTTTTACCAGCTACAGGTGAGTGTCCCATGTACAGGGAAAAATACTGCTAATCAGCAAGCTTCTTGGTTGTTTGGATTAATCCTTGTCTTTCAGAAAACTGAAAAAAAAAAAAAAACCCACCCAATTGATTAACAAGTTAACAGTATCTAAGGGGGGAAATTATGCATTTTTAAACTGAGGGTTATAAATCAGCCAGTTATTTTGATGAAATATAGTTATACAAACATTAATCTTAGGATATCCTTTACAAAATCGATGGATCTATTGCCTGAAGTTTAATCTGGAAGATGTCAGTGATTATTTGTTGTTTTCATATTTTAGATTCATGTTAGAATTCTTGGAAAGTAACAATTTTACATAGAGCCATCTGCTTTTTAGCAGCTATCTTGAAACACAAATGGAATGGGGAGAACTAATAGAGGACAAATTATATATGGTTGCCGATGTAGGCAATGGTAATCCAAGCACTGATAAAGTTTAGCAAGTATCACGGTTGCTCACAACGAATTCTCTGGAAAATATGATCAATCAATGAAGTGTTAAATTAATTTTGAAAGTTTGTTTTTATATTTTAAACAAAATATATGAAGGTACTTAAAACATTTGTGGAAAATGGAATTAAAATAACTTTATTTTAGTGCAAATAATTTTGAAATCCATGATTAGTATTTTTATAATAGGCATTTTCCATGAACTTGTTGAAGCCCCACTCAATTGCTTAGGAGAGACAAACTAAAACCATCAGATGTAGAAAAATTATATGATTAACCATTTAGAGATAACCACTTTTAATATCATGTTTACTTTGAGTCTTCTGTCTTTATATATTTATTATTTGCTTTACTTAAGTTCTCTACCCGTCTTCATCTGTAATACATCTGTATCTGTAGATTTGTATCTAGCTTTTTCACATTGCTTATCATATCAGCATTTCCCCATGTTATCATAAACTTAGAAACATCACTCTTCATGATCCTATAATGTTCAAAGGAATATGCAACTCCTTAAATAAATTGTACCTTTTTAATAAGAAATAAATTACATAAATATGTAACATAGTGGTATTTAAATATAATGTAAAGTGCTCACTGATCTTGGTTTTATGAAGTAATTTACTAGGGAAAAAGTGTATGCAGTATGTAGAGCAGAGTTGGAGCTTCCTGAGGTGAATAGGTTAGGCAGGGCAAATGAACTCTTTTAGATTAACAGAGCAAGCTGATTTCACTCCTAAATGCTTGTTTGTGACTAATGACTAATGTCAATGCTCATTTACTGCCACGTATTTTTCTATTGCACTGTTACCCCACAGGGTATTTCATTTTATCTTCCTCTTGAAAGAAGGGCTCAGTCTGTGTTCTTGCATGTCTGGCCTACTGCTTGGATACAGTAGCTCTTTTTTCTTGGATAAATGAATTAATGAATGGTTGAGTGGCACTCTTCTTTCCTTTCTCCAAGCAGTTAGCATTTGGACCCCAAATTTCTGCTGGGTAACTACTTTCATATTTCCTAATTTGTGGTCATTGTAGTCTCTGGCTTCTACTTGTTTTTTTTTTTTTTTTTTTTTTTTTTTTTGCTTCAACTCTCAAGGAGAGAATAGAACTTAATTTCTCAAAAAACTACTAGAGTTTAGGTGAAGATGGTATTTTGGAGAAAGTTGGTGATTGAAAAATCTGCAAAATATCTTCTTTCTAAAATTTCTAATGTTTCTGTCTTTTTAACGCACTTAGCTTCTTGTTATATTATATTCAACTCTTTTATTGTTGTTACCTTGGATTAAGGCTAGGGAGAGTTGGTGAAGTGTTTATCCTTGTGGGAGAGAGACAGAAATTAGCCTGAGATTGACTTAGGGATGTGAACTACAAGACAAAAGACCAAACTGCTAGGTGATCTGTCAGGAAAAGAAACCCTTTTTACTCAGAACAGAAGGCAAGGCTGTGCTGTGGAGAGTTCTCAGTGTTTGGGACAGAAAGTACGGGTTTGGACACCTCTTAGCCATTGCTCTTTTAATGCAGGTGGTTGAAACTGCTAAAGGCTGTATTCTGCCAATTGCTTGAAGCTGGCAAAAACAAATTAATAGTCATAAATTGTGATTTATTCAAGCTATTAAGTGTGATAATTTATTTAAGTGATGTCTTCTGTTTGATTCCAAGTAGGAGATTTCAACTTACTCTTATCCTCTGGGGAAGAGCTCAAAAATTGTGCATACGGTTGAGTTGAAAAACTATTGAGGCAATTGATTTTTTCAAAAGAAAATATTTTTGCTAATTGTTTCACTTGCTGCATTTGGTTAAGTTTTTTTTTTCTCTTTCCAAGAATAACTGCTTTCTTTTTTTTTTTTAAATTAACTTCAAGTTCTATTGTGTGGGTGCTTCTTGTTTATTTTGTTGGAACAAAAGTAGCTTATTTGTAATGAAACATTTCTTGAAAAATTCATGATTTAATCAGATATTCAGAGAAGTTAGGGAACTTGATCAAGGCCACACATTGTAGTAAATTGATAGAGGCCATCTTATAGCCAGATCTATCCTGGTCATATAATCTGTGCCACAGAACTACATATGTCTCTTGGAAATTCCCTAAAACGCTTTTGAATGGAATTGAAATATTTATATATTTTACAATTAAGTTATCTTTCCTTGAAACCCTCTAGAAGTTAGTGATCAAGATTGCAGTAAGGGTAAAATACAAGCATGTCAATCATTGGACCATACTTCAGGTCACCATGGGCTAAAGGGCTAAATTCCTGTTAATTACAACTTCCCTTTGGCCAAGAAGTTGTGAATAACTTTGAGAAGTTCCCTTTAGTCTAGTTCTTAGGCAAAAGGTAAGTGAGTTGACTTTTCCTTCTAAATCTTTTCTTTCAGTTCCTTCCATTCTTTACTAGGTATCCAAGCTCTCACCTAATTGTAAAGTAAGCCCCAGTAGGGTGTTAGTGGATGGCTTTAGGGTGTTACCACCACCAAGGGTATTTGCATTTTAATGGAAGGTTTTAAAAGAACTTAAAGCTTCAAGACTGAAAGCAATAAATCTCTATTGGTGGAGTTTGAGGCAATGTGATAGATTGGGCTGGAGATATCTGTGCTGAAAGGAGCCCACTGGGTCTATTCTAATCACAGCGTGAATTAAAGTGTTCCTACTTAGTAGCCTGACTTCTTCGACTTCCAGTGAAAGCTGTGAGGACAACTCCTGTGGCCTGAATAATAAAGTACTCCTAACTGGTTTTATTTTCTTTACAAGCGAATTTAAAGGGATAAGAATTACAAAATTTTAACTTCATTTTTCTTTCGTGCTCTTTCCATAGTATCTTCCCAGTGATCTCCTTAAATCTCCTTTCTGTTTCTCTGGACTTGAGATGCATACGTTTAGACTCAGTATTCCAATATTATTTTTGTGACTTATTTTCATTTCCTGGAAGCTTTGTGACCACTGGAATTGACAAGGTAGAATATTTGAGGAATTTGGGGGAAATAGCTTCAAGAAAAGTGTTAAAATCTGTTAAATACATAAAGTAAGCCAGAGATTGAGCTAATGTCTTTGGGACACAGAAGCATATTTTATGCACTTTCTGCCATGCAATCTTAGGAGTGAAACAAATAAACAGATTATTGTGATCAGTACAGAAAGAGTTGTAATAGAGTTGTTCACCATAGGCTATGGACTATCAGTACATAGAAAGACTATTAGCTAGAAATTATAAGTGAGAAGGAAGATTAAAGTTCAGTCAGGCAGAATGGAGAAAAGGATGGATTGTTGTTAGAAAAGAGCTTTGGTGACAAATGGATCTACAATGATCATATCATAGGAGACCAAAGCCACGCAGGGAATTCTTGAGAAATGTAGCAGGAGCTGAATGTAAGGTATGAACATAGGAATAAAAAGATGAAACTGGAAAAGTGGGATAGGGCCAAGTATTAGAGAGCCTTGGTACCATGACAATGAGTATGAATCCTATAAAGGAACATTGCTGTTTTAATCTTTTTTTTATATATTTTATTGATTTGTAAATGGAGGGAGAGTGTGGCTATGCAATGGTTTACTTCCCAAATGTCTACAAAGGCTGGGCCAACCTAAAGCCAGGAGCTGGACCTCAATCAGAGTCTGCCACATGGGACTTAGATACCCAAGTACTTGAGTGGTTCCCTGCTGCCTTTCAGAGTGTGCATTGGCTAGAAGCTGGTTTGGAAGAGCTGGGACTCAAACTCAGGTACTCTGATATGAGATACAGATGTCCCAAGCGGCATCTTGGCTGCTGTACACAATGTCTGCCCCTTGCATCTTTAACCAAAATGGAAAACATGGTCAGTTTTGTATTTCAGAGAATCCTTCTAAGTATGGAAATTTGAGCTGTAGAGTCTAGGTTGTAAGGTAAGGTAGGAAAGGTTAGAGGCAATCTGGATAGAGTTTGGAAAGCTGTAACAGCAGATCAAATAAGAACTGAGGGATTGGCCTGGTAAGTAGGAATGGGGACTCAGAAGGGAAGAGATTAGAGCAGTATCTTTTTAAAGGGTGATAATGGAGTATGTCTAAGAGAAGGCAAAGACACAGCTGAGTCCTGGATTTTTGGCGTAGTCCATTAGTTGTAATTTTGCTGAACCAGGGAAAGAGAACTAGGTTTTAATGGGAGTAGATGCTGAGTTCAGATTTGGACAAGCTGAGTCTTAGATTATTATGGAACAACCCAGCAGAGATGTCCAGTAGTTAACCTGTCTGAATCCCAGGAGGAAGATCTAGACAGCAGATGTATATTTAGCCTTTAGTCCTCAGCATCTAAGTAAGTGATGACAATGGAAGAGATCACTCAGGGAAACTGGAGAGTATCAGGGGACTGATGACTAATCCTAGGCAAATAGCAAGAGTTGAAAAACCAACTGGAGAAGAAAAGCAATCATAGAGAATAAGGGGAAGTAGCCAGAGAGATACTTCAGCACAAGGAGCAGGAGAGTATCCCTATTGGTTTATACAACAGACAAGCATGCAAACAATTTCCTTGCTCTTATTCCAAAGCCTTCTGGAACTGGCCCCAGGCAGTGAGCCCAGCAGACTTGTTCTCTCCTTTTCTTCCTGTTTGATGTGTTTCGGTTCATTTGAAATAATCCTGCACATCCATACACTTTCCCCTTTCATTCCTTTCTCACATTCTCAGTGGAGTGGGTTTTTTGTTCATTCTTTCCTTGCTTGTGCCTATTCCTTCAGCTTCCTCTTCTAGTGCTTCTACTACCATTTCTCTTCCCTGAATGTGTAAGTAAATGCAGCCTATGTTACTGTTAATACATGGATCGCAACTTTTTTATGGGATAGAGCACATTATGGCTTGTTCCAGTTATTTATGCAGTAGATTCTTTCCCTTGGCAAGAGCATAAGCTCCTGAAGACTAAGAATCCATTCCTCCAAATTAGCCTCCATAATGCACTGCCTTGAAAAAAGCAAGTACTTAGCAATTATTTGTCCAGTCCCATCTCTGTTACTTACATAGAATAAAAGAGATAGGATCCTTGAATATTCTGATAATGGGAGGGATCTAGGCTGCAGCAACATGGCAATGCTTACTTCTGAAAGTTGTATCAAAGAGTTTTGAGATTTCCAGGCACCTGTTTGCCAGATGAATGATGGAAGAGTATTTCATAAAAACACATTCATGATGCAGAGGCGAAAAGTAGGAAAATTAAAGCTAACATAGGGTGTTTCTAAAATTGCTACTATTATATTCTTGATGAAATGTTCATACCAAGATAGTGAATGCTTGTTTCCTCTGTCTCCTGCTTTCATAATTTAAGATGTTAATCTTGTGCAATGAACATGTAAAGGCAGATACTGCTAAAATGCAAAGTACTTTTATTTATCTGAAAGGCAGATGTAAGATGCTATACTGGCAGTTTCTCAGTCCTACAAATAATCCCAAGCCTTTCCAATTAATTTTAGTATATTAAAAATAAGGCAACCTAGTGGGATTGTTCATTTAAATAGAATAAGGGTTAAATGATAACTTGACTTATCTTTTAAATGACAAAAATAAAGAAATTGCAAGACCTTTTCACATATTAGATATGTATTGTCATTTATCATCGAGATATCAGGCTAGCAGTGCGAAGTAATAAAACATATCATCGAAAAATGTGCTATAGGTCTGAATCACTCTTTCATTCCACCTCCCAGCTAACTGTAGTATTAAATCAAACAAGCAGAACATTTCCTTAGGCAGCCATTGCCTTTTAATTTCCTGAAGAACCTTAAAATATCATTCATTACAAGTACTACACATATTTGGTTTTTAAAAGTCTCATAAATCAATAGCAGGCTGACTGTAATAATTATTACAAGTTAGTGCATAATTTTCGTGCTGAAGGCTGCATGCAGAACTTTAGCATATGCAAACGAGGCAATTCAAACTGTGTATAGATATTAATATGAAGAAGCAGGTAACGAGGTGCAGGCTATGAATTATGCATCAGGAGTGGCTGATCTTCAATGAGGAAAATGAATTCAGCATGTAATCTAATTAGTGATGGAAGTCTATTACATCTAACTGCAAAAGCAACCGTCCTTGAAACAAATTTATTTACAGTCCATGTTACCACTTGAAACAACTTTGAAATGATGTGTAAGACAACAGCTTAATTGTAAAAATTTTTTGTTTGTTTCAGTTCTAGACCTGGAAGGCCTCCTAAGAGGACTCAAAGTGTCACCTCCCCAGAGAACTCTCATATCATGCCACATTCTGTCCCCGGCCTCATGTCTCCTGGAATAATTCCACCAACAGGTAAAAGTGCTACTTATTTATGCCAAAAATATTAGCAATCAGCCAATATCTTCATTTTTATATAACCCATTGTTGACACTGATATTTACATGCACCAATTACATTTTATGTACACTATGATAATGCCAACAATGACAGTTTACTTAAATATTACATTATGATTGACATCATTTTGTTCAAAATAAAATGAAAGGAAGTTTAACTGAACACAGTACTAGAGTTATTTAAATTAATACTCCCACAAATCTAAAAAATGTAAGTTATTGCACCTATCTTGTTAAGAATGGAAACTCAGAGAAAATCACACTTTCTCAAGGTCAGTCATCTGGTAGGTCTTAGTGGTCATCATTCAAACCCTGGTTCTGGATTTTAAACTTATTCTTGTTTCTGTAAGAAGTCAGAAACAAATAGACATCCATCTAAACAGAAGACTATAATATGCCAACTAGAAATATCTGCAATTTTTCTCAAGCTAGTACATTTCTGTTAGAATCATTTGAAGGATGTATATTCCTAGAAATCTGAAAATAAACAAAAGGATAGTCTTGACCACTTAAGCTGCATAGTATAATTACTTTAATAATGCATAGCAGCAAAAATAATAACTCATTTTATTTATACTAACTGTATGTGGTCATTAAATCTTGTATTTCTCATACATATGTTTGCTCATTTTTAGTGTTTATCAGGAAGTGAGCCAGATTCATGAAGAAATTAAACTAATACTGATATTGTCTAACATATATAACCTTTGTGTCCATCCTTGCTCTCATGGAAGTATATATAAATGTTATATAACAAAACTAACAGGATAAACCTGGTGAGATGGGAAGAGAGTGTTCTTTTTTCTCTGAATTTCCATTTTGTATTTCCTGTTTTCTTTGTAACATTTGTCTTTTTCTTTGCTCTTATCTAGCCATAGATAATCTGATTTCACATTCCTTATTTGGGTGAAAGTTCATCTAAGTCAATGACTATCTCTAACTCATCTTTATTTATGTAGCAATGTCTAAACATTTCATTCACTGTTGTGAATATTTACCAAGCAGCAGTTGAGTTCCATGTTGAGATATTTCTTCATTTTATACATTTAATACTTCAGCAAAGCATCTAAAGTTCTTAATAGTAAGTAACTGAAATTCCCATGGACACTTACATGTTATGTTAGTTTTGCAGATGAAAAATTGAGATATACAAAAGTGAAATCAATAGCTGAAAAATTAAAAATAATTTAATTTTTAAAAACTTATTTAAAAATTTTTTAGAACTTTCTTTTAAAACAACAAAAACCTAAATGTAAAAGGAGAAAGACCTAAAATCCTTGGCATAATTAACTTCTCAATGAACTATGCTTTACATTTTTTTTTCAAGTGACCATTTAAAAGATTGTATTTTTGTATTTGGTAAGCTTATATTGACTCTTAAGTATTGCATAATCAGTAATCCTAAGTGAAAATGTATTCTAGATCTTATCCCTATTAAAATATAGATTTCCAAATTATTTGCCAATATTTAATCTTTTGAAGTAAAGATAATAAATACTTGTAACCAAAGCAGTGATGAAATAAGATGATGCTATCAAGATTTAGATATAGTCACACCTCATATGATTAACACCACCAAAGAACTCTGAGGTAAGTGGAGTTTTTAAACTAAGGAAGTTCATAGGCCAAAAGTGAAAATCAAAATCCTGTTATTTTTGTAATACTTCTTGTAAGATATTACACATCTCCTTGGCTAGGTGAACAGAAACATTGAAGATGGCTTCAACTTAACTCGTGATTGTGGTTAGTCACTTTTGAAGGAGGATTATTTTATGTATTTTTATTACTGTGCTGTTCTCAAATGTACATTTTACTATTGTTCTTGGTAATGTGGTGTGAATCCAGAAATCAGGACTGTTGTCAAGCTTACTAAGCATTTTATTTAAAAAAAGACCTTTCACAGTCATCTAGTGAAGAATGAGGCCTTGGAGGCCCTTTAGTAGACTGGATTAGAAAAGGGGTTTGGACAGTTCAGTGCTTACGGAGCATAGTGAATAGCTTTGGAACAGGTGATGTGAGCTCACTGCTGTCTGTTTTATTTACTTTCAGCTTTTGGACATGGGTTCAAAGGTTTGAGCTTATCACAAATTTGACAGTTGCACATGAATGGTGTTATGTTAATATATTCAACATGATTTCTTTAACTACACAGATTTTTTTTTCTACATGAATAAGTTTAGATTTTAGGGAATACAGAATAATGTCTCCATGTACTGGGGAAATTTTAATTATATAAAATATTAACTACAAATCTAATGATGGTAAACAAGTGTGATAGTTCTCAAGGAGTATAATGCCTTTTCCCTAGGAAGTGCTTAGTGGATTGCGGGTATGCAATTTAGTGTCATTATGTAGACTTTTTTATCCCAGGACTTTATTTATATTTAGTACTTTTTTTAAAAGTGCAAGCTATCATTTTTTTTCTTTCTGAAATAGAGAAAGTAAAGTTGTATTAAAAAATTAAAGAAAAAGTCATACCTCTGTATTATTGATATAAAGCTAACTAATTTCTACTATCTTTTTAACATGTAAGTTTGAATTTTCAAAATTTGTTTGCAAAAATTCATAAATTCCTGAAGAGACTTATATTTCATGTTTCTAAAGCTAGCAAAACAAAGACACAAAGATAAATCAAAACATAAAAAAGCAGTCAAATATCCCTAATCTCAGATATTGTCTAGAACTTAAATTGTGTTCTACCTATGAACATTGATTTGTACTTTCATATTCCAAAGTAGTAAATTTTAAAAAGGATAAAAAGATGCAAGTTTACCTTCAAAGTTGTCTCACCTTACCCTGTGAAAAGAAAATTGATCAACTTTGACAAATTTATTAGCTACCCATTGATTTGTTCCTAATCATTCTCTAATTTATTTGTGTTTTCTTTTAAAAAATGTCTTCTCCTAGTCCTTATATTATATATTTACAATCCAAAAACGCTTATAGGTTGCTTATGGAGATTTTGTTATTTTTATCGCTTGAGTGGGCTTATATATAATCCTAGAAGAGGGTGTGGGCAGATGGTGATAATTTCCAAAAGTTATGGTTGTCACTGGATGCCATAGCAACCAGAAGTTGAAGTTAATGAAAGAAAGAAGGCTCTTTGTAGAGTCTCACAAGGCAGTGCCTCCTGCAGTGGTCACTACATTTATTTTGACGGAGCACCTGTCATAAATCATTTTTGCAGATAAAGTTTAGAATGCATTCATCCTAGCAACAGAGTTCCAAAAACATTCATACTTTTTATATAGAACCATTCATACTTTTATAGAACTTTTATATAGAACCATGTCTATTTTACAATCCAGGAAAGGGTTGTTTAGGAATTAAAAATATTTCCCTTTTGTTCCAGGAGTGTAATTTGTATAGAATATTTGGCTTCAGGTAAGAATACAAGCTTGTGAAATATAATTTTCATATCAGTATTAAGAGGTAACCTATTGAGTCCCAAATATTTGCATTTAACATTAAAGGCAAAGTTATTCGATGCCTATTTTTTTTCAAATACATTCAAGTCAAATGAATGAATGGTTTATATTTTTGCTTCCAGGACTTATCTTAGCTCTCATTGTCACCTTGGAGAAACACAATCAATATGCATTTATGGTAAAGAAAACAAAAGTACACACACACACACACACACACACACACACTGTCTGCTTAAAAGGTATGAATGTATGCATTGGAAATTTATGACTTTAAAAAAAAACTGGTCTAGTATAATATTAACCCAGAGTAAATCTCGTTTGAATATTCTTATCTATAAAAACAGGTTTAAGAAAAATGTTTTCATGTAATTTCATGTAATAAAAAGTATCTCCAAAGTTTATGTTCTTGACTTTTCCTTCTAAATATCAGAAACCAGCAATAATATCCAAACTGCCTCTCCTGTACTATCAGCATTTGTAATGTTTTAAATGTGTGAAACATTTCTGCTTCTTAGAAGAAAATTCAGTTCAGAACCGCACCTTGTACATTGAGAAATTAATTCCACTGAATGTATTGTGTTCCATAGGGAGACTCACAAGCAAAGGTTAACAGAAAAATGTAAAACAGTCACAAATGAATTGATTGTCTTCACTAATAAATGTAACATTCTGCTGAAGTCCTTATTCAAAAAGCAAATATGATAATACTATTTAAACCACTTACATTCACACAATATATGTATGCATGTGGTTTTTTTTAAAGCTATATTTTTTTTGACAGATAGAGTTAGACAGTGAGAGAGAGAGAGAGAGGGAAAGGTCTTCCTTCCGTTGGTTCACCCCCCCCAAATGGCCGCTATGGCCAGCGTTGTGCCGATCCGAAGCCAGGAGCCAGGTGATTCCTCATGGTCTCCCACGCGGGTGCAGGCGCCCAAGCACTTGGGCCATCCTCCACTGCCTTCCCGGGCCACAGCAGAGAGCTGGACTGGAAGAGGAGCAGCGGAGACTAGAACCTGGCGCCCATATGGGATGCCAGCACCACAGGCAGAGGATTAGCCAAGTGAGCCACGGTGCCGGCCCCTGCATGTGTTTTCATACTTTTATTTAGAGAGGATATTTGTGATCACCAAACATATTGAAGGAAGTACAGTGTAGCTATTTACTACATGACTCCCTCCATGAAAATAAATAGCTTTTTTCCTTTTTGGAAGATCAACCTGAACACTTCATCATGCAATTTTATGCAGCTTTAAAACTTATGCTGAGCCCTCTATTAGTTTCCTGTGGTTGTTAATAGGAATTTTCTGTCTTCACCTTGATTGTAAAACAACAGCCATTTATTCTCATACTTGAAAATACCAAAAGTTCAAGATCAGCATCACTGGGCTGAATCTCTATGTTAGCTGGGTCACATGCCCCTTTGAAGACTGTAAGGGTGAATCCATTCTTTGCTTCTTTGAGCTTTTGGTTATTGCCATCACCTAGTTCATGGCCACCTCACTACAATGTCTGGTATTGGTGACCATGTTGGCTTCTCTCTCTCGCTGAATGTGTGTGTGTGTGTGTGTGTGTGTATTCTCCCTTTGCCTCTCCTTGTGAGAGCACTGGTGATTGTATTTAGGGCAGGTTGGCTAATACAGGATAATCTCCTCTTCTTAAGATTTTTAGCATAAACACATCTGCCAGAATCTTTCTCCATATAACGTAGCATACACAGATTTCCCAAGTTAGGATGCAGGCATGACTCTGAGGGCCGTTATCTACCTATCACACCCAACAAGTGACTGCAAGGTACTGCGAGAGGGCCAAATGTGATGTGGGAAACAGGTACACAAACAGAGCCTCTGGGAGACGTCAGTCAATTTTGTTCACTGGAGTATCCCAATGTGTAGAATATTGCCTTGAACAGAGCAGATATTCAAAACAAATATTTGCTCAATGAACACGGCTAATAAATATTTAGTAAAGGATTTCTGAGAGGAGTTATTATGCCTCATAGTTATAAACTTAAACACTGTGTTAACGCAGCTTCTGAATTCCTGCTAGACACAGATAGGCTCTAGATTAAATATTTAAAGTCTGGAGCCTAACAGATATATACTATGTATATGGAGCCATTGGTTATTTGTTTGTTTATACATGATGTTGGCTACATTTAAGCAATATCATATGAAATTTGTATCTCCAGATTGATGTTCTAGAGAAGCAATATTTACAGAGGTAGCACGGCAATATACAAATAGAGAACATGTTAGTCTTTACAGTGCCTGCATATTTATATATACATATACATATATAACACCATTCTTGCACTGAATCCTTTAATCCTTCAGGAGTAGAATTCTTATTAAACCCTTGGTATCATGGTATAGAGCTAGTTTAATACATTTCTGAATAAAATGTAGGATTTAATTTAACTGAATGTAAATATGAGTTTTAGTAAGGAATTACATAAAAATATATTTATTTCATTTACATGTAATATTCGTTATAATACTGCACTACAGTTTAATCACCATATACTGTGAGTTTGTTACTAGTATAGAAATTCATAAAATTTTTTTACTGAGCTCTTAGAGCAAAGATTTATTATTTTTAGACTTAATTGAATAAACACATATTACTAGACTTCTGGACAGGCTTCTCATCTACTTAATTTAGAAGAAAATTACTGTCCTTTCTTCCCTAATTTATTTCTCTTTTCCAAGTTTCTACTGAGTTCTGTAGTCTCTTATGCCTACACTGAACTGTACTAAGAATTATAATTTGCTTACACTTCTCTCTCAGTAGATTTGCAGTAATGAAGTTGCTAATGTCCTTAATTGGCTAATTGCAAGATATTATGTGCTTCTTCCTTAGTAATATGCCTCTTTTGACAAGAGAAGTTTATTTACAGTAAGAATAGAAAAACATATTTTTGAGTCAGTTTTTTGACTATGAGAGTGGTTGTTATATAGATTAGCTGAAACTTTGTATATTATTCATTCATTTATGAAATTCATAGTGCTCTCATTATTTGGTTCCACATTACATGTTGTCCACTTTTACTTGCTGTAATTTTTTGACCAGAGGAAGTGCAATAGTAAGATACGAAGCTCTTTTCCTAACAGAGAAATGTAAAAATATGAGTATGTATGGTTTATTCAGAGGAAAATGGCCAACTATTAAATGTATATATTGAATATTCTTATAAGAGTTGTGAAACAGAAGATATGCAAAACAACATTAACATCATGCTTTGTTTACTCTCTTTTTGTCTTTTTGAGAGGCTTTCCCCTTAGAAGCTAACTTGAAAGCTTCAACTCCTCTCTTTATAGTGCACTCTAGGTTTGTTAACATTGATTTAGCTGTACCCATGTTGGGACTTCTTTTTGTTTTCTCCATACTTTTTTAAGAATAAATTTAATAAATAAATAAAATAAATTTAATCTCTTATTTGTGAAGCAAAAGGATTGCTAGTTGGGAGGACCAAAATTTCTAGAGAAATTTACTAAAGGCAGTTCTAATAAAACATTGCATTTTGTGTCCTAAAACATTTATTGACCTCTCATGAACAGGTATAATTCCTGACTTGACTACATTTTGTATGAAATACATAGAAAGATTTAATTTGGCTCTGTAATCATGTCAACACTGTGGTAGAACTTTGGAGATTGTTACCACAAACCTATAATTAATGGATATGTTTCTAGAAAAAGAGAAATAAAAGTACTGCTGTTTTACTCTACATGTCAGGTGACATCTGGAATATTTTGTTCAGCCATGGCATGAGAGGTTTTAGTAGGATATTGACACACTGATGAGTATTGAAAGAATAGTCTAGGGACTGGCAAGGGGGCATAGTGCATTAAAGCTCCACCTGCGATGCCAGCCTCCCATATGTGTGCTGGTTTGAGTCCTGGCTGTTCTACTTCCAATCCAGGCCCCTGTTAATAAACCTGTGAAAGCAGCAGAACATGAGCCAAGTACTAGTGCCACTGCCAACCATGTGGGAGTGTAGATGGAGTTCCAGGCTCCTGACTTTGGCCTGGCCCAGCCTTGGCCATTGAGGGCTTTAAGGAGTAAACAAGTTGATGGAAGATTTCTCTCTCTCTCTCTCTCTGTCTCTCTCTCTCTGTCTCTGTAATTCTGCCTTTCAAATAAATAAATCTTTTTAAAAAATTAAAAAAAGAGCAGTCTAGATAATATGGTTTGGAAATAATGTGATGTTAAATCTTAAAAAGACTCAGATTAAGTCTTAAAGTGGGTGATGGAGTAGTGTCATACTGTGCTTTACTGAGGGCAGAAGTTTCATTCTTAGGTTAAAGTGAAGGTCTGAACTGATTTGCATAGGAAAGGACCTTGCTGCAGGAGAACTGAGACTGAAATGTGTTACTAATATAATCTTGATATTTCCTTCAGATAAAAATATACAGGACAAAAGTAGAGTGAAAAATTGTTAGCTATCCTTTTTTTTCTTTCTTTTTTTAATGTGTTTCAAATATAAAATTTTTAAAGCTTTTATTTAATGAACACAATTTTCATAGGTACAGCTTTAAGAATATTGTGTTTCCCCCCTAAACCTCCCCTCCCTTCCCTACTCCCGTCCTACCTCCTACTCCTTCTCCCACCCCATTCTCCTTTAAGATTCATTTTTAATTAACTTTATATGCAGAAGACCAACTCTATACTAAGTAAAGATTTCGATTGTTTGGCTATCATTTTTATATTTAGTTTATCTTTTGAAAGTTTTTAAAATATTTATTTATTTTCATTTTATTTGAAAGACAGACAAACAGATGTTCCATCTATTAATTCACTTTAAAAATTCCCACAATAGCCAGGGCTGGGCTGGGCTGAAGTCAGCAGCTGAGTACTCAATCTGTTTCACCTATATGGGTGGCATGAGAAATTGCTGCTGTGTCCTAGAGTGCATGTTAGCAGGAAGCTGGAGTTAGAAGTGGAGCTGAGGGACAAACCAGCCACTCTGAAGTGAGGTGTGGGCATCCCAAAGGTGTCTTAGCTATTGTGCTTGATGCCCACCCTTTAAATTATTTTGTAGGCTTTATTATATCTGATGCAAAACAGTTATAGTGAAAAAATTTTTCTCCTTCCCTGACCATTTCTCCTTTTGATAATCACTGTTGTTAGGGAAGTTTGAAGGTAATTTTGTAGTAAGAGGGAAGTAGGTTGAATAAGGCCATCTTGCTTTCTTCTACTTATAGCATTTGAAGATTCTGTTTTATTTTATAGGATAGCTATAGAATGTCATTTTAGCAAGTTATTCATATTCATAAATATACTCTACTGGTATTCCTACCAGAGGCAGTTAACACAAATTTGATTATTACATGTTTACTTTTCAGGATGTAATAATACTGAATTCTTTTTATAAATTGTGTTTGTAGGCACTGCTACTGTTGTAATATATGTTCAAACTGTCATATATTGCTTTCAGAATATTACAAACAAAAGTAAACCTTAAAATCCAGATGACTTTAGATTCATTATAGCTATATACAGAGCTATGTAATTGTTGGAAATGAGTTGACATATTTTAAACAATGAAGCTAATTTTCAAAATGATAAAACTATAACCTAATTCAATAAATCAAATCAGATTATGCATACACTTATGCACTTCACTAAGAAAGTAGTCAGTATACTTAATGGGGAGCTTTGTGTCATATACTTTTGTTGAGATGTGGCTAAAAATATGTATACAGTAGAACAAACCATTTAAAGATCTTTTGTGTCACTTCACATTTTAATTAAGTTTGCTATAAATCTGAATGATAAAGAAGATCACCATGGATTTCTTTCCCTTCCTTCCCCTCCACTCTCCTCCATCCCTCTTTCCTTCTTTCCTTTTTTCCTAATTTTAGAATACACTGGGGGTTATGACTCTTAAAAAGAATGATATGACATGACTCAATTTGGAATGGAGTGATCTCTTTCCTTTTCTTCCCTGCAACTTGCTAGCTATGTGACATTGAGTAACACTATGGCTTCATTTATTCACCTACCACAGATAGGTAATGATACCTAAAACATAATTTCAAAGATTTAATAATGCTAAGACTCTTGTCCAGATTTTACTGTTATATGCTAGCCAATTCAAGTTTTTTGATTCCATATATTGATTATTTTCCTACATCAAATTACTTTCTGAAATACCTTCATCATTTATAATCCATTATAAGATATGCCTTATCTCCTACCTGATAGAACAAAATGAACTAATGCATTGCAATGCATTTTGCAAAGTGTTATGTAGAAAGATATTGTACCATGAGTTTTATTTTGATGATTTTTCAAAACTGATCTTTTGTCTTATTTCAAATAGAATAGCAGTGACTTATCTTCTCTGAACACATTGGTTCTTGGAATGATGAGTCATTTTCTATATTTATAGTACCAGTTGTAATTATTTACTCATTTTTTAAAAAATTACTTTTGTATGTTTTAATTATTATTAAAAAATTACTTTTGTATGTTTTAATTATTCTTGCCCTGGTATCATCCTCTTTCCATGTAAAGTTTCTGAACTTTACATTTGGAATTTTGTGATTCACCTTAATTTAATGAAATATATCTTAAATAACCTTTTGATAGAATATCATTCTATTCAGATAAAATATTTCCATTAGTTTTCATTTAAGAAATGCAATAACTGTGGTTAGAATACTTTTATTTTATGTATTTATATTCTAATTATTTGCATATGCGTTGGATATATGCATATGACTTAAAGAAAACACAGTGCTGAGTTTTTAAGGATTAGAAGGGATGTAAGTTTTTGTTTGTTCAAAAAGGCTAGGCACATACATTATTTTGGGTTAGAGTTACAAGATTTTCTTTAAGCATGTAAATCATTATTCTCTTTAAATGTAAAATATTTAATATTAAATTCAATAAAATATTTAATCCTTCTAGAAAAGCATTATTCCCTAGAAGCCAATGTTTGGAGCTATTCTTTTTACTATTAAAACATCTATTTTCTAAATTTGGAACATTGTGAAGGTTTTCAGAACTTCTACTATTTAGATAGCTTCATTCATCTATTAAAGCAATAAATGACCTTTATATTATCTATTATCTTATATTACTTAATAAAATTCTTCTATGGAATTATACTAGGGAGAAAATATTTAACTAGATTTACATAATTGTGTTGATTCAAATGAATATAAATGCAAGTATCTCTAAATTCCAAGAAAATGAATCTTTTAAAATACAATACAATGATATTTTGAAGTTATTTGAGCATGAGATTCATCTTATCATACCTAACCTTTAAGTTACTTGTTGAATAAATTAAATTTAAGGATACCATTCCAAGGAGAATCTGTTACCATATGACCTGTCCATATGAGTTGTCTTTTTGATTTATAACAGCAATTGCTTTCCCTGCATGAATTTCATGACATAATAATATTCTATGAATTTTTGAAATTATAGTGGGGTCCACATCAATCATCTGTAATAAAATACCATATGTATCAATGAGAGAAGACTATTGGAATGTAGATTCTTCAGGAATATGCACTCTCCCCAAATTCCAATACTGTTATTTTAATGAAATGGAGAGGTTGCTTCTTTGGATTTCATTTAATTTACCAAAAAAAAAAAAAAAAAAAGTCAGCATCATCACTCCCATTACTGTATCATCTCGTCATCTCAACAAAAATTTTCTTTTTGTTTGTTTGTGTCAATTGCTCATCCAGTTGACTTGCCTGTACCATTCTTGCTCTTGACCTGAATTCAAGCAATTCTGGGGTTCCTTTGTATTAGTGTCTTCAATTTCAGGATTAAAATTAAACACATGGCTTCATCATCTGTCCAAATTTCTTTTATCTATAAGCCCTTAACTGTATAAAGAACTGAATGTACTACTGATTTTTTCTCTAATTTCTCTTTACAAAATTTTATTCAAGTATATTGTTATAATCTTTCATGAGTAAACATTTATTCCTATTATATATGAAAAAGATCTATTGATATAATTTGCCATCAGTAGCTGCTTCAGTTTTTACTTACTCTTAGTTTTATTACAAGAATGGAGCATCAACTAGCATGCTAGGTTCCTTATTTTTTGAAATATTTTTATGCCAACTTTCCATTAATGATTATATTTTCAATTAATTTATTTTCACTTTATTCTTCAGTATCTTTTTGGCATTCCTAAAGTATTTGGAACACCAATGAATACATTCAAAGTGAATGGAAGGTTATTCAAATTTATAAGCCTAATCATGTGATTTAGAAAGACTATGGCTAATTTGGGGAGTGAACCAACAGAGGGAAGACCTTACTCTCTGTCTCTCTCTCTCACTGTCTATAACTCCACCTGTCAAAAAAAATTATGAAAAAAAAAAGTCTATGGCTAAATTTCTGTTGCAAAGCACAAGAAGTAATATTTTTGCAAGCAAAAAGTGTTTGATTTTTATGTCAAAATACACAAAAAAATTTGTGTCAAAATACTTGCTTGAGTTTATTTACACAGTAATTCTCACATGTCTTTCTCTCTCTTTTTAAAAATATTTATTTATTTGAGAGGCAGTATTACAGAAAGAGGGAGTTGGAAGGATAGAGAGAGAAAGGTATCTTTTATCCACTGGTTCACTCTCAAAATGGGTGCAACAGCCAGAGATGGCCTGATCTGAAGTCAGGAACCAGGAGCTTTGTCCAGGTCTCTCATGTGGGTGCAGGGGCCTAAACACTTGATCCATCTTCCACTGCTTTCCCAGGCCATTAGCAGAGAGCTGGATTGTAAGTGGAGCACTGGAACTTGATCTGGCACCCACATGGGATCCAGCCCAACACGTGGAGGCTTAACCTTCTAGGCCACAGCGCCAGTCCCCTCTCACATATCTCACCTATCTATATGGAGTCAATATATGACTATATTATTCATCACGATATCTTCAATTGATAGCAGCCTTCAGTCAAAACATTTTTAATTAAATGTAATTTCATCAAGCATAAATTGGTTAAAATCATAAATCATAAATTGGTTAAAATAAGGGTCAAAGCTGGCTTGTGGTACAGTGGTTAAGCTGCTGTTTGGAATGCCGTGCCTGGGATCTGGGTTCCTGGATTCTTGTCCCAGCTTCCTGCCTGCACCTGTGAAGGCAGCAGATGATGGCTCCAGCACCTGAGTCCTTGCCACCCATGTGGGGAACCCAGATGGAGTTCCAGGCTCCTGACTTCAGCTTGGCCCAACACTGCCTGTGCTGGGCATTTAGAAAGTGAACTAGTAAATGGAAGATTGCTTTCCATCTGTGTCTCTGACTTTCAATGAAAATGAAAATAAATAAACAAAAATTTAAAAAGAGGGAAGTAAAAAAATGTATTAAGTAACCAATATATGGTAAGATCTTTTCTTTAGCTGATACAGCATTCAAACAATTTCCTGTGACAAGAAGATATTATTTATTCTATTTTACAGGTATATGACATACGAATTTTAAATAACTTTCTTAAGTTAATGCAAAGGATACAACTGAAAGTGAGATTTAGATAAATAATTATAAATTCTGTTTTTGCTGTATCATACATGCTATTTGCAAAGAATCCCTTAACCTCTGTAGGTAACAACCATATTTTGAGAAGAATTGAAACAGGTAATTGAAATAATTATAATCTTTTTAAACATAGAGTTAAATTTTAGAGTTAAATTTTAAAAGAACACTTGAAATTATTAATAAAACACTTAATCTTAATTTAAAAAACTTCTAACAATAAAACTTCTTAAATTGGAAAAATAATTTAAATTCCTATGTAATCGACATTCTAGTCACTAATTTACAGTATCATATTTTCCTTGATAAAATATTTTTTCTAACATTGCTGGGAAGCTTAAAAGACTATTTAAAAATAATTATATTTTAGAGAGTTAAAATGGTCAGTTCCATGGATTTTCCGACTTGGTATAGTGGCAGTGAAAGGATATAATGAGAGATGTTAAAAATTTTATTTCAAACTTTCTGACCAACCTTAATAAACCATTATGCTTGAATTTTATTCTAAGTTGGATAAGCTTATTAAATATTTCCATCTTTTTTGCATTGCATTTGCTTGTAAAATGATGTCGTACTGGCTGCAAATATTTTATGTTACATAAGTTGTTTCTATATACTGTGAATAGTTAAACACAATAGAGTGTTAACTGTAAGTCCCAAGCATATTATTTAACCCTAAATATCTTAACTTTCATGACTCATTCACTCTTATGGTTTTCACTTGCCCTATTGCTCATTAGTTGTAAATCTCCACCTTATTGTTTGTTTGTGTGCTTTATATATTACCTCATTGAAGCAGTGTAACCGTTGGTACCCAAGAGCAGTTCAGGATAGGTTCTTTGGCTCTGAGAATTATACTGATATTTTTCAATATACAATTTCAAATACTAAAAAACTGATACAATTTGAAAAGTAGTCAAAAATATCTTTCAAGGTTTTAATTTTAAGTTACTATTAAAACATTTTGCAAAATAGAAAAGCCTTGCACAAAACCCACTATATCATGTAACATATTCTTCCCTTTTGTCCCTTTTGTTTATTAATGCTGGTACTTGGTCACCTCTCCATGAAATAAGCACCAAAATATTCTATGTCTTTTCTCTTTTCAAAATGTAACAAACCACTTATACAAAAATATACTATAGCTATCTCCTATTTATTTTAAAGAAAATATGACAAATGTATTCTATCTTTAGTATCATTCCCTTTCTGCAATATGTCTAATGGTTGTATTTTAGTTTTTACCATGTTCACATCAAGATCTCAATGAACAGAGAATGAAATTGTTTCAAACATTCGTAACTATTAAGCATTTTAAATTCCACATTTATTTTATTATTTTCCTTTATCCTACTTTCAAAGGAACAAGTTGTTTCTCATATTCACAGAAAGTTTAGTCTTGATACAAAAGTGAATCTGTAGCATTTTTAATTTTGTATTGAATTTCAAAATCCAAATGAAAGATTTGAATATTAGGACCTTGACTTGACTCACCTCTGCTTAATTTTGACAGTTGTCTTAAAGTGAATTTAGTGTTTAATGAAATTTTCTGGACTGATAACTCAAGACCTGAAGGGAACAATTCTAGTGGTGAGAAAGTAATTTTCTGGCCTAATTACACCTTTGGCCTCACTACAAAGTCTGTCAACAAAAATGCCAGGTTTGATCATGATTTTTTTTGACATGTATTCACCAATCTACTTCACACAAGAGAATTATTTTACAATAGTATGTGGTATTTGCAACCTAACTAAGGTTTTACATCTGGGAATAAAACTTAAATACACCACTGTCAATAGGTGATTCACTTAAATCTTTTTAAATTTGAAAAATTTTATGGCTATTAATAAACTTTACATATTGTACCTTTTGGAGATCTGTATGATCATATTATTTGAGATGTCATGTGAATATATATTAATGAATGATGAGTTTAAAATATATATAGAATATCTTCATATATAATTATAATATATTATATGTAATATAAATATAATTATATCAATATATAATTATAATATATTATAAAGTAATACATTTAAAATATGTTAAAAAATGAGTTTCTGGAAAAGCCAGCAGAGTGAGAGAATTTAAGTTGGAAATTCATAAAACTGGGCTCTTATTTAAAAGGATGTGAGTCCTTGATTAACCTCAATCAACTAAATATTTGTGTGACACTGACAATTGCCTTAAATTTCTGAACATGAGTTACCCTATGTTTCAGTAGTTGTTTAGTTGTCAACCCTTATGCTTTTTCTCCAACAACTCCTTGACCAGAAGGCATATATCTTTACATTAAAGATCTGTTCACGTGTCATGTCTTAACCCAAGCTCTAACCCCCAAACCTGATTGGTTCTCCCAATCTACTTTTTCTTTCTCCTCTTCCTCTTCTTCTTGTGTTTTATTTAGAATATTTTTAATATATTTGTTAATGGGACCTGTGTTTATCAGATGCTCATATCTGTTTAGAGACACAAAGTAACTAAATATAACTCGTTGGTATTATTAAATTATTACCTCTGTTGCTTCTGATTGTAATTCCTTCATTACTTTTTATAAATATTTTTCTCAGTTGGAAGAGTTACACACACACACACACACATTCCAGTCATATACTTTGAGTTCCAAATAAAAACAGTAATTATTTATATATTAATGTTGAAATTGTTTGCTACATTTATTATTATAGAATTTACTAATAGATTGGGTTTTACATTATTAGGAATGTGAAACAACTATTTGAAGATGCAGTATAATCACTGACTGATATGTATAATTTTTAGGTCATTAGAGTATTAGTACTTATTTCATCTCTTAGAATTTACTATATTTCTGTTACTAAGTTCCTTTATGAATATTAGCTCATTTAATCCTGGTAGGCTGTCTTTGAGTAGTTATTATGTTTCCATTTTGCAGGTGAGTAAATCTTGGTACTGATTTTTCTTGGTCAAGAGGTGAACCTGCCAGCCAACCCTGACTATAAATCACTATGTAACAGCCTTGCATGTTTTATCAGCAGTATTGTGTTTATTTATGTTTATTATATTTTGATCATGATTTTAAGAAAAATACATTTTTCACCAAATCATTTCCTCCTGGACAGTTTAAATGATAGCAGTTGATGTGTTCAACTTAAGTGAGATTTTTACATCTGGTTACAAAACCTCGGTGTACTGTTGCCAATAGGATGATTGAATTAAGACCAATTCGAATTGGTAGGTTATGTGGGGGCTAATGAACTCTACATATGGCATTGTTTTGACAATGTCCTTGCCTGCTTAGACTACTTCAACAGTCCAGGATCCATTTAGGACTATTATGTCTTGAGAGGTAATAGAAAACCATTTGTCCAGATTGGGTAATCAGGACTGGAAATTATTAATGTTGGTGAGAGGAAATGAGCATATAGAGCAGAAACAGTGTTCTGCACTTCAACATGATGGTCATCCTTGGACCTTTAACAGAATGTACAAATAAATTCTTCGTTATCACAGAAGATGTGTCTGGACTGTTCGGGTAGTGTTCCATAATGATTTTTTATCCCTTTTCATTATTATCATCACTTTATCCACAATACCCTTCAAAGTTTTACATCCATCACTAGCTAGTGGACGTTTTCACTTGAATTTCCTGTTGTCATGTAAAACTTCTCACTGAATAAAAATTAACCTGCTGTTAATTCTCCATGTTAATGAGGATAATTTTCCTGTTTTTTTAACATGATAATTTCTGTTTTAAATAATTACAGAGACAAAGGACCAAAGTTACTATTATTGGTAGGACAACCCAGCATAATAAAAACAGCTTAAATATATAATAGAAATATTTTAGAGATTCATTCAAAGTTATAAATTATATTTTAAGTTTCATAAATTGTATCATAGTATCTGCCAACAACTTTTCATGGCACCTGATAAAACCTCATTTCCCACATGAGAAAATTTAGACTCAAGTTTTCTGCTCAAAATCAGCTTAATAAAAAGCAGAGAATTTGAATCCCTAACTCTAGGCCTCTGCTCTGCCTAGTATATGTATTTAAGGAAGTGTTATTTCCATAACCCCTATACAATCTCCTATCTTATTGCTAGAGAAAATAGAATGGTTTTGTTATAACTTAGTTTAAATTATTATCAAAAATATTTGAAGTGGTTAATCCTCAACATGTGCATATGTATTTTTTATATCAGATCTGAAATATTGACATGTTATATGTTCAAAATCCTTGTACATAATTATGACCCTTCTAATATTAAGCAGGTGACTGGATTAAATATAAGTCAGGCATAAAATGCCCTGCATGTAGCAACATAGTGAATCAAGCAAATTATCAAACAGCAAAGCTCATTGTGTGCTTTGGGCAATTTCGGCTGCCAGCACTTATACATCAAAACTTCACTCAATGTACGATTGATTTTATTTTATTTTGTTTATTTTTAATTCCCTACAGCAAGCTATGTTAGTTTTGTAGACTGCTGTCTGCATCATTAGGTTGCTAAGAAATTATAGTTGTTTCAGTCATGGTTGACCAAAAAATTATTCTCTTCTTATGGACCATGGATATTGGTTCTAGGATGTGTGCCACTGAGCTGAAATTGTGTAATGCCATTGACTCAGCTGCATACAACACAAACAGAAAAGGCACCAGTGTACTGAGAATAAGAAACTCTGAAGAATAATGCTCTAAAATCAGATAGCCAGTGTCCATTAAAGATATTACTCAGTTCAAGGGGAGAGGTTGAGATTAAAGTTTGGACATCCAGTCTTTGGGCAGGAATGAATTCCTGTGTAAGATGATACGTGTCTTCTTTTCACAGTTGCTTTTTATGTTGCCTTAAAACATGTCAAAAAAAATCCCCGACAGAGGAGCCTAAAAGGAATGTCAGCTCTGTGGTTATGTAAATCGAATTGAGTGCTTTACAGCAGGTTTAAGATTTTTATAACTCAGAAGTTGTTAACAGCCAGCTGGTTTGTATCTGTTTTTTATGGTTATTCTTGTCATATGCAGCCTCCACAATTTTTAATTATATTTTATGGTATGTGTTTTCCCCCTCTTGAATCCCTTAGCTACTCTTTGCTTCTCAACATATTTTCCACTGGGAAGGGAACAAGCACAGCGAAGGGACTCCATCATTGGAAATACAGTTGTATAATTACTTACCACTAACAGCTCTGTAGTGTGAAATTCAAGTAACTTTCTATTGCAGATACATAACCTTCTATTAGAACATTAAAATTGCTCTAATGTAACAATAGCTGCTTGTAAGTGAATGGCTGCCCTACTTCCAGTAGAGTGAAAACATGATGTTGATTCCACTCTTTGTATTACATTTTTTTAAAAGTTATAAACATAGACTTTCATCCTCTCATCCTCTCTCCTTTGCTTCCTTCCTCTCCCCCCACTTGCCTCTCTCCATCGTTCTCTTCCTCCCTCTCTCCATCCCTCTCTTCCTTCCTGCTTCTTCCTCTCCTAATATATTCCTCAATGTACATTAATTTTTGTTTCACAGTTTCATTTTAAGTGTGTACTTTTTTTCCCTAAGTTTGATGATGCCAAAAGACAGTGATTTGTATTACGGTCTAAGAATCTGGATGAAGATGTTGCTTATACCTGCAAAGTTATGAAGGAATGAACTTTTCTGAGATGTTTGAACCCTTAATTGAACAATTGTGTTAATATTTATATTTTTATCCTAAGAAAAAGGTGGAAAATATGTTTGGAAGCAGAAAGCAATGCTTGTAGAAATTAAAATGGGAACACTTTCAAGGAAATGTGTGTGTGTGTGTGTGTGTGTGCATGTTTATAGAGACCACAATCATTGAAACTGTACACATTTTTGGTTTTAGTCCTTCACAAAATGCAAGACCTTTTCTTCAAATAGCAGAGTTTCTAGTTTGTTGTAAAAGTGTACATTTTTGACATTTAAATGATCAAGTTAGCCTGCATTGCTGCTAATATCTCTGACGTGGTGAGAATATTCAGGCAAAGAGAAGATTAAAATAAATAACTATGATTTGCAACATACCACATGATTGTGTACTGAACTTTAATCAAATTTTAAGTCAGTTTTGATCTGCCATTGGAAACATATAACACTAAGATGCAGAAGGAACAAATACATGTGTTTGATTTTCATGACCTGTGAACAAATTTATATAATTTATTTTTAGGGTAAATCGATATGTTATTATCCAACAATATCTTCAAACATCATACCTTCAGGTGACATATCATACATATACTATTTTTAAGAACTCAGAATATAAATTCAGAATTATTTATTTTAATCTATCGGACACTTCCATTTTAGAGTATTTAATAGAAATCAGTCTTTTTCCTCTTTTGGAATTGGATATCAAAATATATTTTTATTGACCTGTTCAGAATTATCTAAAATTATAAGTGTGCTTTTGAAACAAAATTAAACTTATGAGGTGGACATGTATGTTAATTATTTTGATATTTTATGCCTGTGTAAAACATCTGTACATGTGTATGCTAGAAATTCAAATGAGTACCAGAGAAAATTATGAATAGTCATATATTTATACACATATCCATACATTGTATAAAAGATGTTTTATATATTACCAGTCACTTACTATGCATAAGAATTCTATACAGTATGTGCAATTAGTACCTAAGATGAGAATAGGAGTTGCAGTTTGATTAGGTACTTTCTTAAGGATCCACAGCTAAGGAGTAACAAGAATAATGTTTGATTTTCTTTGTTTTGCTCTCTCTCTCTGTCTGTCTCATCCTGTTATCTATGTATTCCGACTTGAAAACTGTTCTTTCCCATAAGTACAGATGGGCTTCTCAGGAATGTTTGTAGATAAAAAGATGTTTTGATTTTGTTAGGAAAGCTAATTTGTCAGTGCTAACGAGACAGAATGACAGTTTATGTAAAAGAACTAACATTTATAGTTGAAAAGCTAAACAATATTTGGGAAGGAGAAACAGAGGAGAAAAGATTTTGGAAAGAAGAAGACAAAGCTGGTTAGAAAAAAATTAACCAAATGTGTTCAAATTTTGGGTAGGATAAATGAAACAAAGATTTAGACTAGTCTTGGACCTCTGGCTTTAAATAGCAGTTCATTAGCTATTTTTCCAGGATTAAGGAATTGCCTATTGACAAATAGAAGGTTTTTTTTTTTTCCAAGTAGAAATTTTGACCACACACCCTATTCAGTAGGCAAAAGCAAATTTATAAACCCATGATCAAATTAAGCATAAAAAGCCAAGAGAGTTGCCCAATCTGACGTTGTTTGGGTTAAAAGGAAGTGTGATCAGAGCATCCAATCATGGATGAATTTAAAATGAGCAGAGAATGTGTTAGAAATGATATAGGCTTATGAAGTCACATTCAAGGTTGATCTGAAGTAGTCTAACAATGTCACCAAAGATGACATGGATCTGCACTAAACTGAATAGGAAGAAAGTGGAAAGAATATGTGCTTCTAAATAAAGAGCTGTATTCTAAATCTCAAATAGCTTGATGAAAAAAAAAAACTTGTTAATGACAAATTTGGTAATATGTCACGAAATTGCCAAGCCCTTCAATTTATTGGCCAGTAAAAATTACATTTTAGTTTCTTCTTTATGTGCTTCATAAAAATTGTGACTCATCCAGGTTTTTCCTTTAATAACGTTTTCTTTTACTTGGTTGATTAATCTAGATCAGGGAAACATTTAGTAAGCAAAATTTTCTTGAGAATATGAATGAAATTCAAACACCAAATTAAATCAAATGACAGAGGAAAAATTAAATGTTCTTCTTATTCAGGTCTGGTATGAATCAGGGCATTCAAAAAATTTTTTTAAGATTTATTTCTTTGAAAGGCAGAGTTACAGAGAGAGAGAGAGAGAATGAGAGAGAGAAGTGGCTTCCCTGTGCTGATTCACTCCCCACATGGTCGCAGTGGCCACGACCGGGCCCAGCTGAAGCCAGGAGCTTCCTCCAGGTCTCCCACGTGGGTGCAGGGGTCCAAGAACTTGGGCCATCTTCCACTGCTTTCTCAGGTGCATTAGCAGGGAGCTGGATCAGAAGCAGAGCAGCCAGGACTCAAACCAGAGCCCATATGGGATGCCAGCACTGCAGAGAATGGCTTAATCTGCTATGCCACAGCACCTGCCCAACACTCAACAATTTAAGCGTCACTTCTAAGATATTTATTGCTTTTTTTCTGCTGCTTAGGTTAAGAAAGAGATATCAACATCAACCTGCTCTGCCTTAGTAAATGGTTGACCAAGTGAAGTCTTGATTTGTATATTCCAGGGATTAAGATTTCCCTGGGGGGACAGATGCTATACGTAAGAGTAACTTACAGTAAAACTAACACAATAACATGGCAGAGCATCATGGTGGGTGCATGTGTGTCTGATGACCTGAGCAGAGCAGAAGTGCTAATCATCTCAGATATAGCCACCAGGGAAGGCTTTCTGCTGAAAGTTGAGCAAACAAGTTGCTTTCAGTAGTTTCAATGAGCAATCTTGAAATTTGCTTCTTTATTCTTTAGTGTTGACTCAGCTATGGTTAGAGGTCACATTCCACACACAAACATTACCAGTGCTGACACAGGATCCAGAAAGAATCAGATATTTGTATATCATGATAAAGTAGGATGTTTTCCTTAACAGGAAACAAGCCTTCCACTTTTCATTTAAGCCTGTCTCCATTCTTCACCTATATATCTGATGTTTTCCTAAACCATCTGTAATATTTTCATTCTGTATATATTTGATACCATCGTTGATGTAAAAACCAGTGTGTCGGCACTTGAGACTTAAGAGATTTAGGTTAATTTAATAGTTGTGAAATTCAATTTTAGGAAAGCTTGATTTCCCATATACTTTTTTTTGTACTTACAAATTGCAGTTTCACTCAAGAGGCAATTTTTTAATCTATTGAACCCTATGTACAATTCAGGCAGGAAAGTGTAAACTTTGGAATTAGGCATATCCAGTTTGAATTCTGACTGTCCCATTTATTAGTTGTATGATTTTAGACTGCTGCTTATGCCTTTGCATATCATTCTCTTCTAGAATTGTCAGTGTGTATATGAGTATATGTGTATGTATTTATACACATATCCATACATTGTATAGATGTTGTTAACATAGTTTTGAGCACAAAGTGCATGTATAAATGGTGGTTCTTTTTTTCTGAGAATATTTAAAATCCATGTTAGCAAATTTCAAATATACAACATGCCATTGTTACTTAGAGTTACAGTGGTTCCTTTCCTGTGTTCTAAAAACTCAGTGTAGTTTATCAGTTCTGAGAATTTTTATAACTCTGATAAAGTAGCATTTAGAATAAATTATAGTAAATATTTCAGAAATATGTTTACTTTTCAAGGCAGTAATCTCTTGGTATATGCAGGTAGATAAATAGACAGAAGGTTTATATACCGAGAAATAGAAAACCTTAGGCTTTGTTTTGTAGCCTTAATGTTCCAATATTTCAAGCACATCAAGATGAGAAAGCACTATAAAGAAAAGCTTTAAGAAGGAAATGGCATCCTAGCGGGTGTGATAACTGCAGGTGTCAGGTGTAACCATTACTGAAGGTAAAGCCTATGGGACTTGGGCAGAGCAGTGTCTGCCTTTGCTCTTTGCCTGCAAAGTGAAATAGCCTTCTGAGATAAGAGGAAATGACAGATTAGGGAGCAGCACTGGCATTGAACTTCCTGACAATCATACTTCACTCAGGCTTGGGTTGTTTTTGTTGTTCATTTATTAGAGTTTACTTTTAGTTCTTTGGTTAATGTGATGTGTTGACTTTATTACAAGCTAATGTTTGGAGGTCCTGGAACAGTGCTTTTTCTTGGGAGTAAATTTGGAAGATTATGTTTTTTTGAGCATGGATATAAGGGGCTGGATTTATTACACTGGTTTCTTCAAAGAACTAGCTAGCAGAGGGACATTTTGTCATGAATTGATACAAATTAAGTTGAACCACATGAAATTATGATTTTATAGGTTTCTAAGTTGGTGAAATATCAGTAATTTGATACCATTTGACCAAATGTATGATTTTGTTAGGCTTGGCATTTGGACTTGTGATATGTAGGAAGACTAAGTCTCATTAATTTTCATTTTTGAGAAAATTTGGTTAAACTTTTGTCCCTTTTAGTGATTGTCTTCAATTATATGCTGCATAACCAGCTCAGGCCATTTTCCTGATATTTTTTTCTATAGTAATGCCATTCATTCATTTGTTCAAAAGCTGAATTCTTACTTTATGGTGGACACAGAAAGGCAAAAAAGTTTAATGAATCATGGCCTCTACATTCATGGAATTAATGGTAAAATTGGTCAAACTGATTTTTTTTTACTTTTGAAATTGTATTTATTTATTTGAGAGGCAGAGTTATTGAGAAATGGAGAGACAGAGAGAAAGGTTCACTCCCCAAATGACCTCGATGGCTGGAGCTGGGCTTATCCAAAGCCAGGAGCTAGGAGCTTCTTCCAGGCCACCCACATGGGTGCTTGGGACATTGCAGAGAACTGGATTGGAAGAGGAGCAGCCTAGACATGAACCAGCATCCATATGCCACAGCGCCAACCCCAAGCACTATCTGTTTCTTAAGAGGAAAACTGGAGGTTAAAGGAATGGTCATTGTCATGGAGGAATGTGACATTTTACATGGACTTAAAATGGTTATAGATAATTAAACAATTCATTTGTAATGGCACAAGTATATAAAAAATTTGGTAACAGTTTTTATGAAAAAATAGATTGGGTTTTTACATTATTAGGAATGTGACACAACTATTTGAAGATTAGTATAATATAATGAGAGACTTAGCCTACTATGCCATAGCACCATCCCTCGATAAATAATTACAATATAATTAAACAATATCTAAGGTTGAGATTTCTTCAGACTTCTTAGAGGACAAAGGAGGGGAATGGAATGCCACATAATCCAATCAACAGTTACTCAGAGGTGATAATTTATATTGATGTTGAAACTACTTGGAGAAGCCAGGGAAAAGCATTCCTGGCAAAGAGAACAGTGAATACAAAGGATTGGACACTACATTTAGGACAGTTCTTTGTAGTTTCTTGTGGAATATGAAGTGCCGTCAGAGTTGTGACTGGTCAGTGATGTATCTGGAGGGATAGATGAGAGACAGATTATGAAAACTTCAGCAGTGCTGTAGATATATTACTTTAATCTGTTGTAGGTGTTGGGCAATGTTAAAAATATTAATGCAAGGGAGTAGAATGACTTAATTTTGTGATATAGAAAGAGAAATGAGTTTGTAGTTGGGAAGACAGAAGAGAAAGAGGAAATACTTATTAGTGTGCTGACAGAGCTGTAAGCTGATCTAGGTGATGCAGAGACAGCCTCACTGTTCCACTTGTGTGGCCTCATGCCTTTCTGATTCTGAAGGAGCCAATCGGTGATATCTCATGTAATCTGTATATTCATGTGCATTGTATTAGGTTCCCATGCCATATAAAATACAGGTAGGAAAATAATCTAGCATGACCAATGCCAAGTAAGCAGCTTCTCAGAAATTCAAGGAAAAATTCATCATGGGTTCATTTATTTACTGAATGTCTAATATATACCAGGTATAGCTCTAGGAGCTAGAATAAAGTATTGAACATGACATCATGCTTTCCTTATGAATATACATAAGATAAAATTTTTCTAAATATACAAATATCTGTATGTATGTGTGAGATTCCAGTACAAATACAGTGTGCAGTTCTCTAAAATTATATTTTAAATGTTTTCAGAATCTTATGATGCATATCTCAAGCCTAAAAGAATGCATTTTATGTAAGATTAGGTTTTATTTGCATTTTAAAAAGAGGTATTAGAAAAATTAAATTATCCTGTTAATATACATTTTTATTTAAATATGATAATGTCAACAGCTTAATAAAGCATTATTCTCCCATAGGATGCTTCTTCTCTTGAAGAAACTCTTTCATCACTTCTTTTGATGCTCTGTCTTCCTTCCTCCATTAATTCTCCCCTCTCTTTTTCTCCTTTTTAATCTCCTTCTCAGTCAGTGTCTTCCCACATTGAAGAGTTTCCTACATTCAAGCCTTTACTGTGCGACAAGATGTTTACCTTAGCCAACTGGTCTGGTTTTCTTCAGTGGGCTTCCTGAAAGGACAATGTGTGACTGTTGCTTTCTGTTCTTCTCACATTTGTCCCTGAACCCTCATGATCAGATTTTGAGTTGTTATTTCTATGACACTGTTCTCTTGAAATCCTACTTGCTCATTCCTAAAGTGCATCTCCTAACTCTAGGCCCAGGCAGTGTTTGAGTTTTTTCCATGGCCTTTCATTTTCTCCTTTGGGAAACTTCCTGAGCCTTAAGAGTATCCCCCAAAATAGCTAAAATCTACTCTCTGGCAATTATTCCTCACTTCAAATGTGACATACCTAAAATGTAATCTCTCAAATTTCTCTGTATCCTTGGTTATTTCCAAGATTGGAAGTAACTTCATGTAGTCCTGCACTCCAGACTTTCACGGTTATCATTAAGGCCTCTTTATCATTTAGTCTACCAAGGGATCACCCTTTGTTTTCTAACATCTGTCCCTTCCTTACTATTCTTATTTCCCCTTCCTTCCTAGATCTGGCACTGTTCTATTTGGCTTAGTACATACAATGTGTTTCTATTAGAATGACCTCATTGTACCTCAATTTTCTTTAAATTTATTCTGATGATGCAAAAAGTAAGTTCAGATAGGAAATATTTAACTCAGTAAGAAAGCATACTGTTTATTAAGCATCTAGTCTGTTCCTTACACACACTCGTGCACATGCACACACACACAGAGGTATTAGTTTTCTATTGTTGGCTATAACAAATTACCACAAACTTAGTGACTTAAGACAACACGAACTTGCTATCCTACATTCTTCGGGTCAAAAGTCTGAAGTAAATATTATGTGGTAAAATCAAAGTGTTGACAGGGCTGTGTTCCTTCTGGATCCTCCAGGGAGAGTCCATTTCCTTGTCTTTTCCAACTTCTGGAGGCCACCCACATTTCTTGGCTCACCAGCCCCTCTGTTCATCACCCTAGACCATCACTCCAAACTCTGTTTCTGTCATCACATCTCTGTGTGTTTTTTTTCTACTTCTACCCTCCATCTGACCTCTTAAAAGGTCTTCTGTGATTTTTATGGGCCCACCAGGATAATCCAGGATAATATTTCCATCTTAAGATACCTCAGGTAGTCACATCTGCAAAGTCTCTTTTGCAAGATATGTAAGATAACACATTGATGGATTCTAGGAATTAGAACATCTTTTGTGTGTGGGGAGGGTGCTGGGGGAAGAAATATTATCCCACTTACCACCACTTAGCTAAAACTTTCATAGATCCCCTACTCGGAATGAAATTTCTTGACCTAGAATTATAAGAGAAGCATTACACACTTCTATTATAACTCTTTCTTGTACTATAGATAATTGTATATGTCTGTTTCTCCCCAACTAAAATCTAATTTATTCCATCTTCCTTCTCCTTCTCCTTTTCCCTATATGTTTTCTTCTTTCTTTTTTCTTCCCTTACTTCCTTCCTGTACTCCCTCATTTTCTTCATCATAACTCTCTTCAACACGTATTAAACATCTGCCTTGTATACAGCTTGGTTGCTGTTGTTGCAAATGTGTCTGTGAACAGGCAAGACAAATTCTCTGCTATCACTGTGTACATTTTTCATGGTAGGAGTCATGTTATACACATATTTTTTATTCTTTTTAATCTCCAAAACAGAAAGCCAACTTAAGAAATTATGATTTAAATTTAATATCTATGAGGATTGATATTTAAATGTGAATTGCTATAGGTGTAGTCTGCTTACAGAATTTTGAAAGACCTTGTGACCATAATTATGATGAAGTAAATACTTGATTGAATGCTCATCTTTTTATTTGACTTTGCCTTTTTTCTGCTCCATTAGACATTTTATATTCTCTCTAAATTATTTCTTTACTTTACTTATTTGAGAGGCAGAAAGAGACAGAGCTCTCTCTTCTGCCGGATAACTCCTCTAATGCCTATAATGTCTGGGGTTATGCAGGCTGAAGTCAGGAGACAACAACCTAATCCAGGTTTCCCATGTGGAACAGTGACCCAGGTACTTCAGCCATCACCTACTGCTTGTCAGGGTGACGTTAGCAGAAAGCGGGATTGGGAGTGGTATGAGGATGTCAGTATGGTACCTGGCACTCCAATACAGAACAGGGGCAGGGGCATCCAGAGTGGTATCTTAAAACCAGGCCAAACACCCTAAATTTCATATGCCTTCCTATAGTGATTACACAAACTGTATTTTATGTCTAGAAAAACATACTAATTAGATATATAATAGTTCAAATGACCTTTGAAAATTTTTACTAGCAATAAAAAGTAGCAAGATGCTGAAGTAATTGCCAGTGAATTTTACCTCATGTGTAATGAATTACTTTTCATAAGTGGATGTCAGAACCAGTTTTGTTTGTATGTATCTACAAGTGTGTTTTTTTTTTATTTTTTTTTTACAGGCAGAGTGGACAGTGAGAGAGAGAGACAGAGAGAAAGGTCTTCCTTTGCCGTTGGTTCACCCTCCAATGGCCGCCACGGCTGGCGCGCTGCGGCCGGTGCACCGTGCTGATCTGATGGCAGGAGCCAGGTACTTATCCTGGTCTCCCATGGGGTGCAGGGCCCAAGCACTTGGGCCATCCTCCACTGCACTCCCTGGCCACAGCAGACAGCTGGCCTGGAAGAGGGGCAGCCAGGACAGAATCCGGCACCCCTACCGGGACTAGAACCTGGTGTGCCGGCGCTGCAAGGCAGAGGATTAGCCTAGTGAGCCGCGGCACCAGCTTTACAAGTGGGTTTTAAAATGATTTACATTGAAACTTTGTCATGACAATTAACACTAAATAATTCTTTCAAATTTATTATGATGAAGACACACTCTCAATTTTAGTTTTTGTGTGAATAAATGTATGTGTTAAAAGAGCATATGTAGTTGTTAACTTTTATAAAAATGACTTAATAATAATTAGAATTCAGGAGTACAGAATCTAGAATTTCTTGGAATTCTACAAGTTCCTGATTTTCTGTTTTTAAATTTGATTTGGCCTACCATTATTACACAGAGAGAAAGGTAGGGATATTCATTGTATATAAATATATTTAAAGAGGTCTGTATACCAAATACGTTGAAATTTAAGTGTCTTGTTAATGCTTAAATAATACACTGATTACTTAAATATTTTAATTTATATTCAGTATATAATATCTACAAATTTATGATGGAAGCTTGATATTGAAAGTAAATAATGTAAGGAAGGAGGAAATTACACTTTTCTGAGATTAGAAATACTATACACTAAGTATAGAAATGATAAATGTACTTAAGAGGTCAAATGTGTGTTTAAAGAACCTGCGCATGTGTGGTAGGTTAACTTTGTATGAAAGTCTAAGTACTTGACCTGCGATTGGAGGGACAAGGACTCCAGCTTGGTTCCAGCCTCTCATAATGTAAATCAAGAGTTAGAGAGAAATGAATTTCCAAGACAGCACCAACTCTTATATCTGAATCCAATAGTTTCATGAATGTATATTTAAAATTGAAATTTACCCTTTAGAATTTTTGTTAGGGCAATGTTATTTATAGCCATTTAACTGGATCTCTTTTTATGTTATGTCTTTATTTCTTGCAGTAAAATATGCTTTGAATCAAGATTTGTGAAATGAAATTATATAATATAATGATAATGTATATAATTTTGTCTTTTATAATATTTGTTTAATTGCCTTTTGATTAAATAATTAATCACAGTTCAGTTTCCATCATTAAAATAATTTTCCATATGGAATTATAAATATCAGTGTCTTCTGATGTCAGAGGACAGTATCAATAGCCTACACATCTGATCAGTTTATGTATTACCTAAACAGGATTTCATCATTTATTTTCAAACCCACCATGGTTACTATTATCAGCTTCACCTCCAGGGCAGTTCAATGCCTTGCCCAAGTTTCCTCAGAAAGTTGTAGGATTAAACTTTATATAATTTTAAAATTTGATACAGAGTTCATCCATTTGATTCTTTATGAAACAAAGTTCCTTATGAGAAATAGAGTATTTAACTACTAAGTTGTATTATTGATTCTAAGATATATAGTTGAAGAAGCATATTTATGGGAGTGATGTCATGGCTCTAGCTTTGCCATCTGTTCTGAAAAAGTAGCAGCAGTTTCATCAGAAGTGGGTATAATAATGCAAAGGAAGGGACAACCTGCTATGATGAGATGATAGCAACACAAAGGAAAGAAACTGTGTGGATCACTTCTCAGCTAAGATCAAGTGTAGAAATTGTTGTGGAAACACCTGTGCAGTATGCGTCTAACTCAGCCTATGTCATTTAATGTTCTCATGTATTCGATGATACTCAGGAAATGTGATCTTCACTTTTATACCTGGAGAAGAGTTAACCGAGCTAGACAGAAATTAGATCTTACAGAGTCTGAGAGAGGATGGGTCTCAGATGTTAGATTTTAAAGACTATGCTCTTTGTCCCAAGCCCTATTTATCAATATTGCTATCATTTTTGAATACTTTTTGAAAGAATTATTTTTTCTGTCAGTGATATCAAAGATGGGCTGAAGTGAAGAATAGCAAATAGCGCTGCTATGATTTTAATAAATTTATATATCCTAAAGCTCCCCACTGTTGTTCCCTCCCACTCAGCTCAGTTGCCTCCCCCTACACTCCTCTTTCTCTTCCCTCCCTTGAGCTCTGCAGTTATTGTTCAAAGTTGTTATATATTGGTCTACATCGTTAAGAAGGAAAACCATGACAGAAATAATTCTGGTATTGGATCATAGTATTAAGGACTGTCATTACCAGTTTTAGCCATCCTGCTGTCACTAGAAGTGTTTAAACATCTATTTGATATGGCTTAATAGTGGCCAGTTCTTTGGTGTGCACATTCAGTTGTCTGGTACATATTTGATTATCTGGTAATCAAATGAAGGACAGTGTCCTATTACAAGTTCAGTGGACATACCCTCGTATTAATTATTCCACTTATATATCCAGTTTGATGTGGCAAAGGAAACCCAATGCTTTGAGTACTATTTCATGTGTTTTCACCCGGTAGCTGTAAATATAAAAATCGAGGTCACAATCTTAATTTTAGGGAAATTTTCTGGACAAGGACCGAAACTTTCATTATGAGTAGTAAAATAGTGCCTTGAGAAAAACAATGATATATCTTCCAACCTAGGATGTACATGTTAAATGTTGAGGAAGCCCATGAAAGATTAAAAGTATTGGAAGAGCTGCAATAGCAAAGTCATTGAGCTTCTTTTATAGATATTCCCCATTCTGCTTTTTCACAGGCCTTGTTAGTTGTTACCCAATAACCACTTATCACTGTTGTCCTTTCTAACAGATTCTTGATTTTATCGAGTATTCAGGTTTTCCCTTCATGTAGTTAAGAGGTCCTAACCTCTCATTCCATCCCAGATGTGTCAGAGTGGTACCTCTCTCTCTTCCTGTGATGGGTTAAGAATTATCAGATTATACCATTATGGCAAAGGTGTTCTCAGGGTAGTCTTTCTAACATCCTCTGAGAAAGACTTCTTTGAAATATAAAAAGAAACATGTAGAATAAAGATTTTTTGTTGTTGTGGATATCTGGAATTGGTGTAGCAACTTGTTAACATGGGGCATCTTCTAACACACAGAGAGCAAAACAATAATTTGAGGAAAATTTGTACCCTAGATTTCATTGATCTACTGATTGAATCAACTATAGTGTTTTTGAAAGCTTTTTTTTTTTTTTTGGACAAAAGCTACTCTACTTTTAGAATATTATACTTATTATTTTATTTCAGGATTTTTCTTACTTGCTGCCTCCTTCCCTCCTTTACATGTAATGATAAAATATGCCGAGACTTCATGTTTGTGACAATGTTCAGACTGTATCAGTTGCCATCCAAATATAATTTTATTAACTTGTTTATGAAATGATTTGAGATCTGACAAACACTAAGTAAAAATCATTTTCATTACTTACATGTTGTAAGTATGGTGTCCAAACATATACTCATAACTTTCCCATAGACTCAGGTATACTTAATGCTACTCAATGCTGTTTTTTTCTTTAATCATCTACTTTTTTGTTAATGGTTTCTACAAGATGCCTGACTATTGCTAAATAGTACTAGGGTACTTTACTTGCTTATTGAAATTCATCAAAATACACAATGAGATGAAGAATTTAATAAAAATGTACTGTTGCAAATATAGACATAAATAATTCCTTTCTCAATAAAATGCTCACTTATGTTGTTTTTATTTTTATTTCAAGTCAAGGTCTGTTGAATAACACAAATTATGCACAAATGGACTAGATTCACTAAATTTTGTGCATGAATTCTTCCTAGGTATTTTTAGTATGCGTTTGAACAATTTGAAACCTCCATATGACTAAACATTATAAACTACATGGATACATTTTATCTGTAGCAATGACAAAACTTCACATTTTCACACCCAAGTGTAGAAAATTAGAGCAATAGATCCCTTCTGAAATTCTTGGATTTTATAGGATATGTACAAAACGGTCTCTGGTTGTCAGCAATATAGTGTCATCTTATTAGTAGCATGGTAGTGGGTGAAGAAAATGGTTTGCTTTGACTGTGACACTGCTTGAAAGAAAATATATTGGAGGCATTTTATATTTGTTTTTGGTCCTATTCAACCAAAAAAGGGCATATTTCTGTCTCCAAAGATTTTCTTGAAGGACTTTCAAGCCAGAACTCAGTGTCTGAGTTTGTTTCTAAACTTGACTTTCTCGAGTTTCAGAGACACAGATTTCTATTAGGCCACCAGGCTAGTGCAGCAATGTTTAGATATTATTTCAATCAAAGAACTGTGTTCCATTACCCTAGGATCCATGTCAAGCTGTGGATTAAGTTAAAAAACCAACAAAAGCTCCTGGTGGTTGAAAGATTTTAAGTATTTTGCTACATTACTGCATTGCAGGCATGAGCACGTTCTTTCAGCGTTTTGGAGTTTCACAATGTTACAATTAATTAATTGTGTCTATCTAGCCAAAACACTAGTCAGAGTTACTGTCTGCACTTTTAATAAATCCTTTGAATTCCCTTGATCTTTCTTTTTTCTTATCCTCCTTGTGTACTGTAGCACAACTTTCCCAAACCCATAAAACTTTGATTAATGGAACAAAGCATTAGGCTTCAGATACCTGCTTTTGTTACTCTCCCAACCATCTCTGACCTTGATGTTACTTTCTAAATGTACTTCAGTCTTTTTCTTTCTAAGAACAAAAAATATAAAAAAACTGAAATTATAAAGCAGAGCCTACATTGGTATTTTTTTTTTTTTGAAAGGCAGAGTGGACAGTGAGAGAGAGAGACAGAGAGAAAGGTCTTCCTTTGCCATTGGTTCACCCTCCAATGGTGGGTGTGGCCGGCGCGCTGCGGCCGGTGCACCGCGCTGATCCGATGGCAGGAGCCAGGTACTTATCCTGGTCTCCCATAGGGTGCAGGGCCCAAGCACTTGGGCCATCCTCCACTGCACTCCCTGGCCACAGCAGAGAGCTGGCCTGGAAGAGGGGCAACCGGGACAGAATCCGGCACCCCAACTGGGACTAGAACCTGGTGTGCCGGTGCTGCAAGGTGGAGGATTAGCCTAGTGAGCCACGGCGCCTGCCCTACATTGGTCTTAAATCATTTACATACATACATATATACATATACTATAAGTACATTACATATAACTAGCCATATACTCATTTGCATATATACATATACTATAAATAGCCATTCACTATGTTCATTCAAATATAGTGCTTCTTTTCTAGAAAATAGTTGACATTTCTCCATTTTTCTTTACTCTTTCATTCTTTGGCTCTTTCCCTATATACTTATATCTGAATAATGCAGAAAATAAAAAGGGACAAAAATCATGTTTATCAGTTGTTTTTCTGACAATGCATCCCATGTAACCTTAGAGTAGTATTTTATGATTTCTTATATGAAATCAAAAGCTATTCATTGATTTATAAAATCCTCTACAAGTTAATGAAAACTAGTTGTCTCAATTTGCTTCAGATTGTGGTATCCAGAATTAACTATGTTTTTAGAAACCCTCTGTTTTTGTCCTTGATAGTTATAATATAATATTAATAGATTTATTTCCTATTCAGGATTTGGGTTTAGTTGCCTGTACTCTCCCTATTTTTTTCTCTTTCAGAAGTATCTCTAGCTACTCTTGGCAAATAGAGAAAGAAGCAGAGCTGCTGGTAAAAACATGCTTCTTCCTTGACCCCAGTAGAGCACATTGCCTCCCGACTTCTTAGTAGGGAGCCTGGTCCTACTTTCACCTGGTGCTCCAGGGCTGTACGCAGCCATCATGTTTACATTTAAAGGTGGCCTACATAAGCATCCTGGGGACATGTCCCCGGACTGCAATGCAGCCTCAATTCTGTCCAGACAGGGCTATGTGGGAAGAGGTTTGGGTGCCCTGCTGAGAGCATTGTGATTTGTGAGTGGAACCTGGCAGAGGGATTAGGTTATCTTTCCCTTTCTGTTCAAGACTATCTGAAGATGTGGACCCTTACTACTTTCCCTCTTCACAGCTTGTGTGCACTCTGTTTATAACACAATGATCTATCTTATTTATTCTGCGGAGTGGAGTTACAGATGTTGTAACTGAAACCACTGTAACTTTCATCCTTCACATAGATCCTACTGAAAAAATGGATATGGTTCAGAGTAACTTAATTCACTTTCTTCTTTGTAAAATACTAAAATAAAAGTGCACAGACTTGTTGATTGAGAGTATCAGCTAAAAAGATATAATTCTTCCTCAAATTTAAGTGCATATTAATAAAATGAGTTATTTCACTATTGCTGTTTTTTTTCCTGACAAGAGGATTTCTATACTAAAACAGATCAGGTGGTATCTAGATAATGTTTTAGTTACAATCGCTTAATTAGTACTAAAGCTGCAACTGACTTTGTGCAGTAATAGTGACATTATAAAACATTGTGCTTTGCTGAACAGGAGATTACAATGTAAGAGTTAGACTTGTGAGTAAGAAAGCATGTCTTCTTCCTCCCCTTTGTAGTTTTACACTGAGCTGGAGAGATTGTTCTCTAAGATTCAACACCTAAAGAATGCATTTTTTTATATTGTTCAAAGCTGACCTCTGCTTTTAGGAAAGTTTATCTGCACTTTTTCATCTGTTTAGAAACATACATTTTTGGTTAAGAGATCGAAGACAATCTCTCTTTGTCTTTTTTTCCTGAGCTAAGGAGGTTGAGATAAAAAAGAATGACTGCTTTAAAAGTCACACATGGCTGTAATTTAAGATTTTTTTTTCCTCTCATTGTCCGTAACAGTTGAAAGAAACCTTCAATGAAAGTTTATTAACTAGGCCAATGCCTGAGGCAATAAAGGTTCATTTATTACCAGTTTCTTGGCTGTTTTTCTTCTTCTATTTTTCGGTTAAACTCATAGCGTAAGATAATACTTCACAAAATTAAACCTTTGACCTTCTGTAGAGTTAAGTCTCCTTTGATTAGATAAAGTAACAATTTATGGTCCAGCATGAGGTTGCACATGAAATGAATAATGCAGCAGACTCTGTGTGGACTGAGAATCTATTGCTTTTGAAAAGATGAATGCTGTTTAAAGGTGGGGGAAGTCCACTTAAGTGTGTTGTCTTTATTCAGTATGCACTTTAGCAATATTTCAAAAGGTTTTCCTTCCGAGACAAAGTTGTGTTTGAATTTTCTAATTCTTGTAAGAAAGATAAGGGAAAAGATTTGAAAAAGCTTTGAAACTCTTTGTCGGATTGTCATATTTGTGATTATGTCACATATTCCAGGTATTACAGATATCTGAATAATAAAATTAAATAAATGCATGAGAAAAATGACCAATGATTTTACAAATTTGAAATTATAAACGTTGTGACAGTTAGGATATTGTAATTTGTAGAAACATCGTGTGCTATATTAACATGGCTTAAATCAAAATGATATTGAATAACTTCAAAATTAGAGGAAAATCAAGAATAGTAAAATACGGTAATAGATTAACTGGATTCTTTATTTTTCAGACTACCTTTGTGGGTTCATTCCCCAGTTACTATGGCATAATAAACATTTTGGATTTCAGTAATAATTTGAACTTTGCTTGTCATGTTATAAATTTGAAATCTTATAAGTCATTGTCAAAAGATTGATTAAATATGACTTTTTCATTTTTCTATGTCTTCTTTAAAAATTAGAAAAATTCAAATTCATTCCTGAAAACTTTTTTTTTGAATTACCTAAACACTCACAAAAGATATATACATATGCTCGCATAATCTGAATTATTGTTTACTTCTATCTGCAGCTCAGTGGAGAAAGAAAGACGTGTACATACAACAGGGCTGTGTTTCCCACAAAGCTGTTGTGATTAGCCGGTTGTTTAAATTACTAATTGACATGCAGAAGTTGAATGCTTGAGCGGAGTGCTTTAGTTTTCATTTAGTTCTTTTTCAATTAGTCTAAATTATTTAAGGTGAATAAATCTGCTGTAGTGATTTAGTTCCTTTTAATAGAATCTCATAGCACAACATAAATTGGTTCAAGGGAAGATACTGGGTCAATATAACTAGAGATGTAGCTCCTAACATGAAGAGATATGAGGAAAATTGAAGATTTGCTGTGACTTTCTGTTGTTTTGAAAGAAAATAAAAAGTCTTATCAGAACACATAAGAGTGTAACATTTCTATCCATGTTAGGAATTAAACATTTCTTACTGTTGAAATGATCACTTTTTTGCAGCAAAAAAAAAAAAAAAAAGAGAAATGAATAACATAATCATAACCATTGCTAATTCTTCCTCGACATCCACTTGGTCTGCTCCTAGGTGATTGGGTTGAACACTAAACAAATCTTATAGGAGAAATAGTCTCAAACTTGGGCATACTTCATTATTAAACAATAAGGCATAACATCACCTCATAATCAGACAGTCTTTTTTTTTTTTTTTTTTTGACAGGCAGAGTTAGTGAGAGAGAGAGAGAGAGAAAGGTCTTCCTTTTTCTGTTGGTTCACCCCCCAAATGGCCGCTACGGCTGGTGTGCTGCGTTGATCCAAAGCCAGGAGCCAGGTGCTCCCTCCTGGTCTCCCATGTGGGTACAGGGCCCAAGCACTTGGGCCATCCTCCACTGCCTTCCCAGGCTACAGCAGAGAGCTGGACTGGAAGAGGAGCAACCGGGACAGAATCCGGCTTCCAACCGGAATGAGAACCCAGGGTGCTGGCACCGCAGGTGGAGGATTAGCCAAGTCAGCCGCGGTGCCAGCCATAATCAGACAATCTTAATATGCCTAAGTTATACTCAGAATTAAGTAACTTAATCTAAGATTACAAATTTTCCAAATAAAGGCTTAATTTATTTTTTGACTTTTATTTAATGAATATAAATTTCCAAAGTAGAGCTTATGGATTACAATGGCTTCTCCCCCCCAACTTCCTTCCCACCAGCAACCCTCCCCTTTCCCACTCCCTCTCCCCTTCCATTCACATCAAGATTCATTTTGTACATGATCATCACTTGAGATTATGGACCACGATCCATATTTCTTTTGAATCTTCCCCATCACAATATCACAAGGTGGTTTCTGTTTTTTTCTAAATTATTCAGGATGATTCTTTTCTGAGAGTCCAACTTTGCAACTGCAACCAAAAATCTACTTTTCTAAGCATTATAGTGGACCTACCACCATTCATATTTTCCTTGTAACCAGTTGAGGAAAAACACCTACCTTGTTGATGATGGAGATAAAATAAGATGTTGATATAAAAATAAAATCCTAATATCAAACATGTGAAGAATATCTCAAGCACTGATCCCTCTGTTTACATTTCTAGATGATTATGTGGATACATTATTCCTAACCCACTCAGAACCTCTCAGACAGAAAGAAAAAGAGAGGGAGAGATAAGAACATACACACACACACACACAGATGCATGCACAAATACACAAACACATTTATTTCATGTGTATTTTCCTTGAAAAATGTTTATGGTACTATATAAGAAAACTTTTGTTGTTATGGGGCCAGCTTTGTGGTATAGCATGTTAAATTGCAGCCTGTAATGCTGGCATCCTATGTGGGCACTGGTTTGAATCCTAACTGCTCTACTTCTGATCCAGCTCCCTGCTAATGCACCTGGGAAAACATCACAAGATGGCCCAACTCCTTGGATCCCTGCATCCCATGTGGGAGACCCAGATGGAGTTCCAGGCTCCTGACTTTGGTCTGTCCCAACCCTAGCTGTTTTTGCCACTTGAGTAGTGAACCACTGGTTGGAAAACCTCTCTGTCCTTCCCTCTGCCTGTAACTCTGCTTTTTTTTTTTTTTTTTTTTTTTTTGACAGGCAGAGTGGACAGTGAGAGAGACAGAGAGAAAGGTCTTCCTTTGCCGTTGGTTCACCCTCCAATGGCCGCCGCGGCCGGCGCGCTGCGGCCGGCGCACCGCGCTGATCCGATGGCAGGAGCCAGGAGCCAGGTGCTTCTCCTGGTCTCCCATGGGGTGCAGGGCCCAAGCACCTGGGCCATCCTCCACTGCACTCCCTGGCCACAGCAGAGGGCTGGCCTGGAAGAGGGGCAACCGGGACAGAATCCGGCGCCCCGACCGGGACTAGAACCCGGTGTGCCGGCGCCGCTAGGCGGAGGATTAGCCTAGTGAGCCACGGCACCGGCTGTAACTCTGCTTTTAAAATAAATAAATAATTCTTAAAAACAGAAAAAAATTCTGTAGTAATGTCTTTTTCATTTATTTTTATTTCATTGGATAACTCCCTCCAAATATGAATTACTTGCAAAAATTGCCACTATTACTGCTTTTGGTCATCATCTCTCATTTTCTCATAAACCACTATATACTGATATAAACTCACATTTTTAGTTGGATTCTGGAAAAAATGAAAAAAAGTATCTATTGACTTATTAACATGTTAAGAAGAGGACTTCCTTTTTTAAGATTTATTTATTTATTTAAAAATCAGAGTTACACAAAGAGAGAAGGAGAGGCAGAGAGAGGGGTCCTCCATCTGCTGGCTCATTCCCAAAATGGCTGCAATGACAGGAGCTGCGCAGATCCAAAACCAGGAGCCAGGAGCTTCCTCCAGGTCTCCCATGTGGGTACAGGGGCCCAAGGACTTGGGCCATCTTCCACTGCTATCCCAGGCCATAGAAGAGAGCTGGATCAGAAGTGGGGCAGCCTGAACTTGAACCAGCACCCACGTGGGATGCTGGCACTTGGTAGCTTTACCTGCTATGCCATAGTGCTGGCCCCAAAGAGGACTTTCTTGATATTGAGAGAAGTGGAACATTTTGGAAGATGATGTTTAGGCCAAGAAGTCAGTGGGGTCACTCTTTTGCAGAAAATTAAGATTAATTTTATTCAATTACCAATATATTTAATGTACTATCTTTAAAAAGTATTGTTTTAGAATGTCACACAATGTCAGTGTCTCTCATACTATTAGAGCCATCTGCTAGGGATGAGTTCACAGAGTAATTTGAGATGATGACTGATGTTGGGAGCGAGTAGTAATGGGCCTCAGAAAAACATGAGAACATTTAATGCTTAGCTTATTACAAAATAGTAAATAAGACATTATGAGAGGTGTGCTTCAAAGAAAATTAGAGTTAAGGTTCAATTTGGTTTTAGAATTTGTTCTGTGTACAATATATGCAGAAGAGAGTGACTTATTCACTTTCTAATTTATCTCTCTTGGAGCATGTGTAATATAGCATTCAGGCAAATATCAATTTTTTTTTTGACAGGCAGAGTGGACAGTGAGAGAGAGAGACAGAGAGAAAGGTCTTCCTTTGCCGTTGGTTCACCCTCCGATGGCCGCTGCGGCCGGCGCGCTGCGGCTGGTGCACCGCGCTGATCCGATGGCAGGAGCCAGGAGCCAGGTGCTTTTCCTGGTCTCCCATAGGGTGCAGGGCCCAAGCACTTGGGCCATCCTCCACTGTACTCCCTGGCCACAGCAGAGAGCTGGCCTGGAAGAGCGGCAACCGGGACAGTATCAGGCGCCCCAACCGGGACTAGAACCCGGTGTGCCGGCGCCGCAAGGCGGAGGATTAGCCTAGTGAGCCGTGGCGCGGGCCGTAAATATCAATTTTATACTTTACCTTAGTGCAGGTTAAATCTACACATAATTTAAATGACATGTTTTCTGTGACAAGTGGATTCTAAACTGTGTAACATTGAAACACATATGAACATTTTGATCCGATTTTTAACTGGAGTAGACATATCTGTGATATTATATGAGTGTCTATAACCTGTACCTCCTAGACAATCCATAAGCTATTTGACCAAAAGAGACTCATTTTCATTCATAGACTCCGTAGTTTACTGTATTCCATAATTATCGTTTTACATTGATGAGAGTCAGTGTGGTCACTGCTGAACTAGGAGTTAGAGAAATGGGAATTACTCTGTTATTACTTAATATTGTGACTTAATCACTACAATTAACCTCATTTTCACTAAGTTGCATTATCAGACCAACAGGAGAGTCACATTAAAGAACATCTTTCAGATCTCCGTGTGTTGAAAGTTTAGAGCAAAAGTGGATGCATGGAATTTTTTTTTGAGTAATAATGTTAAAGGTGAGATAAAAGTTGCATATTCAAGATATTTGTGCTAGGGCTAGCACTGTGGCATAGAAGGGTAAGCCTCCGCCTACAGTGGTGGTTTCTCATACGCACGTAGTTCAAGTCCTGGTTGCTCCATTTCTGATCAGGCTCCCTGTTATTGTGCCTGGGAAAGCAATGGAAGATGGTCCAAGTACTTGGGACCTTGAAACCACTTAGGAGACCAGAAAGAAGCTCCTGGCTCCTGGCTTCAGACTGGGTAGCTCCTGCCAGCTCTTGCTGTCATTTGGGGAATAAACCAGCAGATGGAAACTCTCTCTCTCTCTCTCTTTAAAATAAATAAATCAATATTAAAAAATATATTGGTGCCAATTTCAACAATGTTAATACTTTCAAATTAATTTGAGAAACACACAAACACACAGAGCAGGAGAGGGAGAGGGAGAGAGATCCATTTGCTGGATCATCTCTCAAATGCTGGCAATAGCTGGGGCTGGATCTAGGAACTGGAAACCAGGAATGCAATCTAGGTCTCCCATGTAGGTGGCAATAAATCAATCACTTAAGCCCTTTACTGTTGCCTCCCAGGGTCTGCATTACCAGGAAGCTCGTGCAGGAGCTGGAGCCAAGTAGCACACCAAGTCACTCTGATGGGGGACACAGAATCTTAACTACTGGACCAAACACCCAGTTCTCTCCCGCAAAGTTCAACTTTTTACAAACAAGTTGACATTGTATTTAATCCCAAGTATAGTAGTTTAAAAATGCCATTGATTATGTTTTACGTTGTTCCTATGAGTCAGTGATCAGAAGGTGAGATATTTAAAAAACTTTCTAGAGAATTCCTTGATACTTCAGTTTAGTTGAATGACATCCCTAATGGTGTTTTCTACCTTTGACTTCACCATCGTTATAACCTCTTCACTCTGGGAAATTGAAATTTTAAATTAAACAGAAAAAGAGTGTCAAATCTGATGTCTATTTATTAATAATGATTGGTATTATAATGACATCTTTCTTATTGTGTATTTGTTAACACTGGTGGTTTTCTTGTTGTTAAATTAAACATTTGAAAAATGTGAACAGTTGAAAAGCAAAACTGGAATACAGAATGTTTCCATTAATGGATTCAAGGATCAATTTTTCTTTTTTTCTGCAAAATACAATATGTCTCAAAGGGAAGAAAAATTAGTCTAATGAACATTAAAAGATAAGTTCACACTGAAAGTCTTCAATGCAACCACATTCACAATTAAGTTACTTATTCTAGCTTATCGTTCGGTTATTTAATCACGGAAGAGTGAGGACAGGCATGTTTCAATCATAATTTTAATTTATTTGGGAAGCATTGAGAAACAAAATAACTGAAAATTAGTGTTAGTTTGTTGGAGAAGAAATGGTGCTTAAGTGAAGATAGGAGGAAAATAGGGTGAAAAAAATGTAATGATGTTTTCAAGTTGTTATATTGAGCCAAGAGTTCTAAGACTTGGAGTGATTTCAATTGAGTTGTATTTCAAACTCATATGGAAGGTACAGTGCACCTTCAATGGAGTTTTGCAGTCTATAGAAACTGTCAGGAGCAGAAAAGATTACTTCACAGTAATGACTGTTGAATTGAACTATGCTTTTTGATGTTTTACTTTCTGAATTGAATTGTTGGACAAGATTAATTGCACACAGTGAGAGTTTTAAATGAATGACTATGTAAAGCATTAAGTTTCTCTGTATGTCACTTGGGGAAAAAATAGCTGGAAGGTTTAAATGAATAAATGCATTTAATGTACAAAATGCCTGGGCTAATTTTAAAATTCCTTTGCTAACATCTTATTGAAAATAGAAACCCACTTTATTCATCTGTCTTGTTTATATTGCTCTGGTTGAAGTAATTTAATATTCCTGCTTTCCACTAATCTTCTAGTTCAACAGAAGTAAACAATAGGTTTCATAAATTAAAAATACACTCTTCTGAACATGCTTATAAGATTAAAAAAACAAGGCTGTAAACATTTATGACTGAAACAAACTAGATTGTTCAAATACTGCCATGATGTATCATGTATATCAATATGGCACTCATATCAGTTAGAATGCAAACAAGGTTTTAAATGATGTGCCCCTTCATTTCAGCTGGAGAATCCGCTTCACACCATCTGCCTATCAGATGGTTAGGAACCAGGACTGCGTATTAATGCCACATGTTCGATTTTCCTCCTTCTTGTAATGGTTAGATTCATATTGCTAATAGCTGTGCATGAGCACTGTCGATGAAATTTCTGTGACGGTAGAGTGATGAGATATTTATAAGCCGCCTGTCTCCCTGAATAATCAGTAGGAAGAATGCCAGACATAAATAACTTATCAATTCCAGAATATTAATAATAAGTACCATTGGCGATTCTACTGCATCTTTAAAATTGTATCCTCTAAATCTGAGAAAAGATACATAGACTAATAAAGAATCTATCATATGGAAGGTTTGAATACTTCAACATCTCTTGGATGTAACCAATTTTATTTAACCATTAGCTTTTGGGAAACACATTTTATATGGAATGCAATGTAAATGTAGACAACATATCAAACATTTGGAAGTCATCTTGATGTCTTTGAAACCGAAGATCAAAGATTGAACCTTTCAAGTTAATGAGCAAACAAACAGATCACAGAAAGAATTCGACAGCAATATGTCTGTTTTATTGATATTTATAATCTACAGTTGTAATCTCCTGTTTATAACTAAGGGTACTGACTTATTTAAAAAATAGAATTGGAATACTTTTTTTTGTTCTTAAAGAAAATAATAAGAATTGTATGATGGCATTTGAAGAATTTAAATGATGTTTTATTAAAGTTGAAAGAAGAAGAAAATGCAACCCTTACAAAGAAAAAAAAAGGTATTCTTAAATAGTAGCAATGCCTGCTTACCTTCCAAAAGATAAATTCATGGATTAGTCTTAGGATATTTTATGTGAAATAACAAAGACTTTGTATCAGTCTAGCACAAGAGTAGATTTAGTGATTTTACAATAAATTTGATCAACAGAGACAACTAAGTGAAGTGATTTGCTGGAAACATGGTGTTTAGATACCCATTTGTCAAATGGCTACATTCTAATTCTATATGGCTACATTCTAATTCTATGTGGCTAAATGCCTTTTGTCATATTTGCATTTTTTGTTTGTAACTGAACAAAGGCAATACTAAACAAAAGGAGATAATGGATATTATTAGTTACTAGTACTGTATTATTGTCTGCCATTTGCAGTGCACTTAAAATTTGCTCATACTGTTTATATATATATATATATATATATATTTCACTTTAATTCTTCACAACACTCTTGTGAGTCAGAATTGTTATCTCTGTTTTTAGAGATGGGAATTTTTAAGCCAGTGACATTATACAACTTGCTACACTATCCCCAATAGGCTTGATGCATATTGTCCAAAGTCTCTCTGCTTTTTTCCAACCTCCATATTTTACTTAGGATAGTGAACTTAGGTACCTAGTAATGTCCATGCCAATCACTTACTCAACAATAACTTTAAAGGAAAGGAACATAAAACAGTGAAAGTAAAATAAATTGAGTACCCAAGGTAAAAGTTTTGATAGTAGCCAATTTAGAAAATAATAGAGAATTTGTTCTGAAAAAGCCAAGCACAATAATACCCAGGGCAGTGAGTTTACATAATAATTCAGGCAATGATATAGAAGCCTGATTCTTAGTTCTGTGTAGAAAACATATTCATTGTGTTAAATTGCAAGTGATGATTGTATGTCAAGTTCAAATAGGAAAGAAAAAGAAGTCCCAAAATTTTTGCATCATAGAAGGCATACTAGATACTAACCTATGTTTGATGCACAGCTCCATTGGTGTTCAGGAAAAGTCTAAGAGTGTGTAATACATGGGAAAGTGCCTTTTTAAAACAAAACATTTTTCAATCTATTATTTTTAGCCATGGAAAATTAATTTTAAGTGCATGTTAAATTTCCCTCTTGTTGGTGATAAAATTGGGTTTAGAATCTTTTGCACTTGATCTGAGCCAAAAGGCCAAAAAGCAACAGAATCTTTTAAAATAAAATTAGGTTTTACTACATTTGGTTTCTCAGTTCAGTACATGTTTTTGTCCTGGTGTATGAGATAGCACATACATTCTTTGAGTGTGTGAAAGTAAGTTTAGTGTGGTAAAATAGATGGGTAAGTCAGTCCTTAATGTAACAGATCATTTAATCATTCATTTGTTCATTATATATGTTATCTATCTATGTATCTATCATCTCTCTTGATAGATATCACTTTCCTTCAATGAGAAAAAGAAATCTGGATGGAAAACTTACACAAAAGTGTATTATACAATAAATGCTTATTAATCAAGCAGATAACCATTGCAGTGGTTTTCAAAAGTGAGTATGCTTTAAGAATCAAAAAGAGAGCTTGCTAAAATACAAATTCAGGTTATTGTCAACATCTAAGAGCAATGAACAGCAGAACTAATTGCTTGAAATGCAAAATGGAGGTTCCCCTGCTATAGCAGAATAGATTTGATTCTGTGGTTCCAAGGAAGGTTCACCTTCCATTTTTCCTATGCACTGTTGCTGAATTTGCTGTCTGGTGTCACTCTAAGAAACACTGTTTTGTCTATTTTAGAGGGAAAATTAATTTTTTAAAAGTTATTTGTTTATTTGAAAGCTAGAGTTACAGAGAGAGGGAGAGACAGAGAGATTTTCTATCTGTTGGCTCACTACCAAATGGCCACGATGGTGTGAGATGAGCCAGTATGAAGCCAGGAGCCAGGAACTTCTAACTTGTCTCCCAGGTGGGTGGCAGGGGCCTAAGAACTTGCACCATTTTCTGCTTTCCCAGGTGCAGTAACAGGGAGCTGCACTGGAAGTGAAGCAGCCTGGGGACAGGAACTGAATCCCATATACAATGCCAGGATCACAGGTGGTGGCTTATCACAGTGCTCCATAATGCGGCTCTAAAAAAATCGATTTATTTTCTTTGGGAAAGTAGAACCAGTGATAATTTGCAGTATAAAGTAGTTCAGAGTGGGCTAAGGAGTAGTGTATACCAAAAGACCAGGAATCTGAGGCAAGGGGAGACCTATATTAAGCAGGAAAAGGGTGATAAAGGATGTTAAAAAGTATGCTAAATGTTAGGAGTTACCAAAATTTATAGATGTGGACAACTGTGGTTACTTGGAAAATGTAGTCATTCTGATTTTTTGAGCTCTTTATGTAGTATAGACCAAAGACTTGAGTTTTTTTTTTTTAATTTATTATATTTGTTTTCTTTTTTTTTTTTTTTTTTTTTTTTTTTTTTAGGCAATCTCATTAAGGTATGACATATACAATGGAACCTTTATGTAAAAAAGGCTAGTGTATGGATAATAACCTGATTTTATACTAACGACAGCAAGTTGGAGGGGATTCACGAATTACATCAGGGATTTGAAAGGCCAATAGGAAGTACAGTACATGTAGAGGAGATGAATCTTTTCTGTTTCTCTGCAGCTTTAGGCAAGGTACACTTTTGGAGAGTCATGCTGTATATGAATGAGATTTGCTACTCCTAATATTTTCACATTTCTAATAGTATAAAACAATATTTTAAATGGCTTTTCATTGACAATGTCAAAATAATTACCACATTTCTCCTGTGGTTTTCCAAGTAAGATAGTTTGAAACTGTTTTCTTTCACTGACAGTTTTTGCCAGGCATTGTGGTAGATTTTTTGGAAATATATACTAAGAAGATATTTCTGCATTTTTGGTGCTATCATCTAAGTAGACTGGTAGTCTTAACCTCACCTCCTTCAGTAACATCCCCGAAAAAGAGGAGTAAGAAATAGTTCAAAGGACCACTTATCTCTACACACATGGTATGGTAAAAGGACAAATGTAAAAGTAAAATCAACCAAAAATAAACCTACAGAAAGTAAGTGCTTTCTGTAGTAAAGTAAGTGCCAGAATCTCAGGTTGAATGGCTAAGCTCTTTGCATGGTTTGAAAGCTCCAGGGCTGATTGTGCTATACAGCTGAGGATGGTACACTCACAGCCAGCAGGGGGGATAACACAGGCAGCTGGATCCCTGACTCTACCTGAGGCATACATTGGAGGAGCCTTGAGCTCATTCATGGAATGTTGATAAGGAAACTCAGCCTCCTCTGAAAGAACAGTATATAAGCCATCAAATGGAAGGGCTTGGGCATATCTGGAGTAGGGACTGGAGACTTTCTCTTAAAAATGGAAACATCACATGCAAAGACTGAAATAATTATGTAGCTTACTAGAGGAAGTGAAAGAAGGCGTTATTTTTGGAGCACAAAAATTCAAGACAGAGCTGAAGGAGATATTCCATACAAACTGTCAGAGAACGGAGCACAATGGACCCAGACAGCCATCGGAAGCATTCAACTTGATCCTGAGCATAGGCCTTGAATGCTATGATCAGATCTTCATTTCCATGTGGTTATGCAGACTTTTGCATGAATAATAAAAAAATGGAAGTAGGGAAAGTTGAAGTGGTTAAGAGTTTATACCAGGACCCTTAGGAAGAAAATTAGCTCATACCTGGTGGGAGGCACTGGAACTGGAGGAGAATAAACAATGAACACTTGCATGGGGTATGAGAGACAGCAATGGAAATGGAGAATATTGAAGATGGAAGATGCTGAAGAATTAAAAGCGAGCACCTATCAAATAGCTAGATGAGATAGAGGAACTGTTGCATATGTTTCTTCCTTCATGACACTGGATTAAAAATAGGATATTAAAAAGCACTTCAGTTAAGTTATAGCATGTATATGTGCATGTGGGTTTGACATATGTGTATCTTTTGGAATTTGTGATTTGAAAAGGAATTACTATAAATGAGATCTGATTAATAATAACATTATAAAAATTATTTTTTAAAAGTTTAGGCCTTCTTTGGAGTACAGGAAGGAAGGCAGTTGTTTGAGTCCTCTAGCCCCTCTTCATTTAGGCCCGCAGCCCACACTGCCATCATCCTGGGATTTGAGGAGGATCTATTGCAGTGGCAGACATGCAGGGGGTCAGCCGTTGTCAAGGTGAGGCCCAGGTTCCCTGTGGAAACCACATCAGGGGGACCTGGGCTTCTGCTGGAGGCCTTCTCCCCCCTCATGTGGGGCACTAGTAACAAGAAGCAGTCCTGCCCCTCTCCCACCTTTCCTGCTTCTTCCCACCCCCAAGATTCTGGTTCCATATTTCCTCTGTTTACAAGCTACATCTGGAGATTTGTGGTGTTTTTTTTTTTTTTCAATGTTTTTTTCTTAGCCATCAGTCATCACTGCTGCTGTCAGCACCTCATCGCCTCTGTCTGTTCTGCTGGCATCCCCTCCTCCAGGACCAAGGGGTTGGGATGAAGCAGGCTGGGTTACTGATGCATAGTTCCAGGGAAGATGGGGCCTTGTGCCTTGGGTGCTGTAGAAGAGTGAAGAGAGGGAGACCTGTGTTGATCATGATGAGTGTAAGGGCCACCTTCTCCCACTGTTCCGCTGGGGATCAGGTAGCCACTGTATGTCACAGCCTGGGGCTCACCCTCTTTATACATACATACATATATATATATATATATATATATACACACACACACATATTATATATATTAGGAATATATATTATATATGTATATTTGGGAAAATAGCCAAGAGCAAAGACAGTCATGTAAAGATAAGTCTAATTCTTCCACATCTTCATATCTGTGCCAGTCTACAGATATCCTTCAGGAATCATGGCTAGGCTTGGACTTTTCTTGTTGAGGAACTAGAATATATAGCAAGTCTAGTTTTTGCTAAGTACTATGTGGAATGCTTAACATAGTTTAAAGTATTAAAGACTTATATTTTCCCTTTGAGATTTAGAATGGTTTTACAGATAAACAATACCCGGAAGATTTAATGGCTTTTACGAGGCCATATCATGTATAATTTTGTTTTATGCTACTTAACTTGATGGATCTATACAAAAATAGTAATCATATATCAAGTTGTAGGTTTACCTATATTATTTGAATAAAATGAACAAGACTTGCTTGCAGCATAAATCAGAGATAAAGATTTCAGGAATATCATAAATTGGAGATGGGTCAACATCAGGGGACTGAGAGAGGGGATAACTGGGATGTTCCTATTGGTCTCAAAGCAAAATCAAGGAAAAGAGATTTTGCTGGGAAACACAAAGAGAATTTTAAGAGAACAGGAAAGAGAATGTTCTGAGACATCTTTGAAGGAAATGAGTAATTGGGGGAGAGAATTCAATCATAGGAAGATGAGAGAATCAGTTCAAATTGTGACTTAAAAGGTAATGAATGTTCAGACCAAACCCAGATGGAGTCTTTGAATTTAGAGCAGTGCCTTTTAAGGAGTGGTTTAACAGTTTTCCATGCAAAGATCCCATCTGAAGCTCTTGTTGCTTTGGGGTGAAAGTTGAAGGGGCCTTTTTGGTCTGATCTGAAGGAAAAGGTGAGGTTGCCTCACCTCTAACAACATAGTAGAGACTTCCACTGACAAAGACTTTCTTAGAATTCCTTGGGCTGTAACTTATTTGCTGTAGTAACTAGCAGGGATGATTAGTGGGGAGGAAAAAAGAGGAGAAGGGTGCTCAGTCCCTAATCCACCAGCTGGGAGTGGAAATAAATCACACAGATAAATTCAAACAGGGCTGGAACACTGTTGTTAGAAATACGAAAGCAGCCATGGCACAAAGAATATGGGGCTGGGGGTGCAGAGAAGATATATAGTGTCTTATACATGGTCTAAGTTTTAGAATTAGGAGAGATGATTCATACATTCCATTGTCTGTCATTATGCAGAGCAGGAATCGCAGGCTGCAGAGAATTGACTGGGTAAGAGTTTTCGTATTTATGGAAGACAAACCATTCCCCTGCTCAAAACATCTGCTGGCTATTTATCTATATAAATATTCTTATATAAAGGCAAAATTGCATGGCTGTTACATTCTGGCCTCAAATTCTATCTCATGACTACTTCTGCCTCCTGGTGTCTGGATGAACAGAGACAAACTGTTCTCCACAAACTTCCTGGTGCCATGGCGAGAAATGTCAACTCCAGATCATACTGTTTTCAATCCTATGCTGTGCTTCTTAAACTGTAAAGTAAGGGTGATGTTAATCAATCATTTAGAGTTGTTAAAATGATTAAATCATTGTGTCACCACTTAAAGTGGCACTTAAATTTAATAAGTAGAAGCAAAGTATTAGCTACTGTATTTTATTTTTCTCGAATGCTAGGAATACTAAACTATTCAGTAAGATGTAGTCCTTGCAATTGAGTAGTTTAAAATGTAATGAGGGAAACAGGCAAACAGACATTACACTGCAGCATGGCACGCGCCCTAATAGAAGTATACACATGCTCCACGGGGAGAGAAGTAGACAAAGCATCTGTGCAACTGGAGGATATCGGGGTAAGACTCCTATAGATAGTAGGGTTTTTCTGGAGGATGACAAGTCAGGAAAGTGCGTCATGGGCAAGAAGAGTTCAGACAAAGGGAATGGCATGGAAGAAAGCTGAGGCAAGGCGTGCACTCGTGTGGGTAATGGTGACATGTTTGATATCAACCAACATGTGACAAGATATAGTGAGGAAACTGACATAGTAATGAAGCAGGTTTACACTTTATAATGAAAACTATTATAGATGTAGCAAGAAGTCAGATTTTCCCCTTCTTTCCAGGCTCTAGGGATTTTAAACAGGGAATGACATGGTCAGGTTACTTTCCTTGAAAAACAATTTTGGTTGTACTTTCACTACTGTCCTTTAAGTATGAATTATGTTTCTGCTAATATCTAATTTGAGAGTTTGAAGAGCACATTACTCCTTGTATCAAGGTAGTTTCATTAGTTGGAAATGAATATATGTTATCAGAGTGTTATGGAAAAGAATCAGATTTTCTAATATATGTTTTTATGTGTATTATATAAAGTACATGGACTATTTCATGAAAAATCAAATTCATATTACCTCATTTTTAATTTATTCTTTTAAGGTCTGACAGCAGCAGCTGCAGCAGCTGCCGCCGCTACCAATGCAGCTATTGCCGAAGCAATGAAGGTGAAAAAAATCAAATTAGAAGCTATGAGCAACTATCATGCCAGTAATAACCAACATGGAGCAGATTCTGAAAATGGGGACATGAATTCAAGTGTTGGTAAGTTTTATGTTCACCGAAACTTCTTGTAATCACTCTGCTACAGAATTGTTTACTTTTCAATCAAAAACTTTGGTCATTTATTTTGAAATAAGTGTACATTTCTAAGATAATCTTTTGTATCTCCAACAACATGCACTCTACATAAATTATTAGTGACATTTTTATTATAAGATCAACTTTGTGACTGAAGCTTCTATTGTAAGTTTTGAATTAATATCTCATTACATAAATGTTTGAATAAATAGGAAAACATATTGAGTATATGTAAGAGAAAATATGTACAAATGAAATCCTATACTTTATTTTTGTATTTTGTTAATGCATTTGTTATCAAGTAACAAATTAACTACCATTAGCAGCAAAACATATATAGTGGTATATAGTATATATCATAAATCTATGAGAGACACTTTCTAAGACCTCCAGTGGTTCCCTAAAATTGTATCTATATTTTATGCTATATATATATATACCTGTGATAAAGTTTAATTTATAAGTTATACATGATAAGAGATTAACAAAAAAACCTAATAATGGAATAATTATAATAAAATACTAAAGCAAAAGTTATTTAAGACCTTTGAATTCCTTTTCTGGAATTTGCCACTCCATGTTTTTGGATCTTGGTTGACTGCAGATCACTCAAACTGTGGAAAGTGAACCCATGGCTAAAGTAGGAGTACTGTAAACTTGATCCTTTCCTGGGCAGTCACATGTAAGAATTATGTTGATGATTAGTTATTTTTATTCATAATTATTGTCAATGTGTCTCTCATTAAAAAAAAACTATATGGAGAGAGATGAGAAATTAATTGTCACAGTCCAATCAAATGGGATAGTTTTACAATGAAATATATCCATTTCAGCAATTTATTTTTTCAAGCAGAACTTCAAATGTGGATTCATTTTTGTATTAAATCTATAGATGCTGCTGTGGTAAAACATTTTATTCTACTTCTACCCTACATTGTTCCCACTTAACATGCAGAAACTATTCAGTAAGAGAAATTTGGACACTGTAAGATATGTGGATGAGATTGTATTCGACATATGCTCATGAAGGAAACAGTAATTCTCTTTCCCATGTGGCAAATTAGCAGATTATTTGTTACGTTAATCAGTAGTTCTCTACTTTCAGTTCATTAAGACATAGTTAAGGGTATACAAAGGAAAACTATGGATTGTAGTAATAATCATTTTCACAATAACTCCCTGAAAACATATGGTTGACATGAATTGTAGAGTGGAAAGTAAGTTTTAAATACATATGTAAAGCACAAAATGTCACTGTTTCAATGATGCTAAAGGACAGCTTTTAATGATGTGGTGGGGGGAGGCGCATAGAAGATTTCAGCAGAACTACATAAACAAAACTAAAAAGACCTGGCAGCAAAGGCCTGAACCAAGAGTTCGTGGTGATGGCAGTTCCTGGAAGGACGCAGTGACAGGAGGGAGAGCCCAGAGAGATGACTGTAAAACTGAACCTAGGAGAGGCTCAGCACTTGCCTCTGTGAATGTTTCTCTGGAGAAACAGTGAAGCCAGAGAATTGTTTATATCATGGTTTGCATGGGTAAATTTAGAGTTTTAAAAGTTAATACACTTTTGAAATAAAATGAAAGAATTGCAGTTCTGCTTTTAGAACTATTAAGTATATGCTACTTTAAATGAAAATCTTTTACTTTGGCTCAAGGATGAAATTGAACACTTGTTAAAACCAAGCAGTTAGCTATTATAAATCACAGTTGTCATTCAAAACATAGTCTGGATTTTTTCAAAATTTTAACAGAGTAGGTCTCTACTACAGACTGTTCTTGGTGGTTAATGTTGTGGTGGAGTATTCCTAAAATAGCCAAGTTAAAGCAAAAGGCGTTTAAACATGGTACCTCTGAATTTTCCTGAGCAGTTAAGCAGAAGTAGGCTGTGGGGAAATCAGCACCCAGAAAAAAGAAGTCTCTTAACTAAGCATTGGTGTACATGTAATATTCAATATCATGTAGAAGTCTTTGCTTTGTGACCAAATCATAGATTATTTCAATTATTGTATAATGGCTTAAAAAAGAAACAACTAGAATTCCTTTTATCAGTTTGAACCAGGAGTAGAAATTTACTTTAATGTTCGTAGAAGGATTAGTATTAAAGAAAATGATGTCATTGTCATTTTCACCCCATTCTCACACACTGATATCCTCTGAAAGTTGGCGATTTATAGCACTGTCTTGCATGGGGACCTCCACTCACTCATGAATCTAGAAAGCAGGGAACGTGAGTTTGGGGAGTCTGGGGGTACGTTGGGGAGGCTGCAGAGTGATGTAGAAGATGGAAGGCTGAGCTTGTATCAGTTAAAGCAGCTGTTGAATTGAGCAGCTTCTGTGGCCCCAGTATTCCCTGGTTCAGAGGACAAAGCATGCCTCTTGGTAAGTATTCAATAATTCCTTGTTCTGTGATTTCAAACTTTCTGAACCTAACGTTGCACACGTGGAAGACGGCACAAATCACAGTATCTACGTCACAAGAACTAAAATGTTTGTCAAGTGTTTATCACATTATTGATTGCAGTGTCTGTTTACCACATTGTTTGTTCATTGGTCAAGTTAATCATAGTTTTGGTATTGCTTTTGCTCTTACTGTTTACATAAACTTTCCCTCCTGAACATGCCTTCTTCCTCTTTTTACTGCATCAACTGCTTCCTCCACTGTTTTCCTGCCCCTTCTGGTAGGTATTACTTGTTAAAATGCACTTCTATGTGTAATTTGGGGGGCAGCTGTTCCATCATTTTAATTTGGTTGTAGGTTCCATTTTAGTTCAGTCTAAAAATACAAAAGTTATCACAATACAGGCATCCAATCTGGTAAACAGGCAGTCATAACAGGGTTGCTGGGTTCTCCAGGAGGATTAGGTGTCATTCAGTAGTTAGAAAGTGGGATTGAAGCATATGGCTTCCTAAAGGAATCCCAGGAATCTCCAGGGTCTGTATTTTAGAACACAAACTTACCACTCTCATCAAGCTGTTAGTTGGCTCTTTGAAGTAGTAAAACCCTTAAGAGAGGCAATACTTAAATGATAGAATGTTGCTGCTCACTCTTGTCCAAATGTCAGTGACATTTCTGAAGTCAAATCTGTATTCTTTTCTTTCCTTCTGTTCTTTCTAGCTCACTAGTACTGTTAAACATTTTGGTTTTTTTTTTTTTTACAGGTACACTATTTTTTTTGTTTTGTTTTGTTTTTGTTTTTCACTTTGTAAGTAAATCCTGATAGCCCATGAGAATAGATTTTGTTTTCGTGTGGTTTGCCTCAATTTGAATTGGTGAGCTGATAGGAAAATTTTATTATAGATGACCCTTTCCAGTTCATAATATGAATCTTAAAAACCTGCCACTAAATTTGTTGGAAGAAACCTTTGCCGTTGAGAAATAATTATTTTATACTTCATTTTACATGGTAACCTTGAGCTTACATCTTCCCAACAGAGTGATCACTTTAGGAAGAAGTGAGGACCTCAGGATAGGTCTGAGAGAAGCAGCAGTTTGCTGAGTAAAATATATGGCCATGTCGCCATTCTCCCTCATCCACAATCAATTGGATTCTTTTAGTTTAATATTTACTTGCTAAGATGAGATGCTAGTCTGCATGGTGATAAACAGTCTGCTCCTGGCATCTGAAGGTGACCTGTCAGTTCATATGGACAAATCTCCTGCTTACTGAAATGTACAAAATAAATCATTAAAGCAGGCAGGTGCTCATTCCCAGATTTAAATCACCATAGATTTATGATTTGAATTAATGCTTCATTTGGCCATAGAAATAGATGCTGAGACAAATGATATGCACTGGTTGGGGTTTCCATACTGTAGCCATCCTGATATTGATTACTGAGATGTCTTTGCAATCTCTTGTTTATATCAAGTACTATCTTGTGACAGGTTGGCTGATATGAGCTACATAGCAGATAAGAAGGAAAAATGTCCTGGTTTCTTTTTAGTGGCAACACTATCCACAACATACAGGCCAGATAAATTGCTATTTTTTTGCTGTAAGGACTGATCTGCATAACCAGCTTAAAAAAATGCTGCTTGGAAATTGGAACTGGGATATTGAAAAGACAGAATTTAAAACCGGTGAACCCAAGGTCAATTTGATAATATCTATAGCTGTGTTTTTATCTGTTTATCCTTTTTTGTCATCATGCATACTTTTGAGGATACTAAATTAATCACAATCATTTTAATCTAAATAAAGGAAACTTAATTTTACTTCTGGTTTCTAAATATTACATAAATATTGACATAGTGAACATCTCTTAATAGTTTCTATGTTATTTAACTACGTGCTAAACCTAGTATCTTACTCCCCTCACTAATGACAACAAAGGAAATAAGTCTTTAAAGGTAAATACATTAAATATTATTCCCAAGTGCAAAATTTTGTGAACTACAATTTACCAAGAGGCAGGAAAAGACTGCATTTTTACTTCTGTTAACATTTAATTTAAGGAAAACACTATGTACACAGTTTAAAAAATACTCAGAGGATTTAAGAGGGACCTTTGCCACTAGCTAATATCTGAGTCACAGAGCTGGTAAACAGTTATCAACAATAGTAGATTGCTTGCTTAGTAGGAAATGAGTTCATATCTATTCAAAATGTGATCTCAAAACAGATGTCCCAAGAAAATCTCATTGTTTAAACTATAGTTGTAACCCCCGAACTGCTGTTATTTCTTTAAGGAAGTGATCTTAAGACTTCAGTATTTTCTCTTTTTGAACACTGTGGAATACAGGCAAATATATACTATTGAGTGATCTATAAACAGAAGCACGTTTCACATACCCCAAACATATGATTCTTTTTTATTTTGCCAAACTTGGAATAGTTACAAAGATATAGAAGTTTCAAGTTTGGATTTGAGATTAATAGCCATATTCTTTGGTTGTATTCCTCAGTCCTCACTTTTCCTGTCTCCTAACCAACAAAGCAAAACAAACATATATATGAAAACAACAACAGGCAGATAGGGAGATAAAACTGTCTTTGCCTGCTGACCATCTCCTTATCCTTTTTTTTTTTTTTTAAAAGGCATTTCTGCAGAAATAGAATACATTGGAGTCATTTCCTTTCTTCTAACACACGTGTCCATTTGGAAGGAAAAAATTAATTTTATGATTTCAGGAAAAAGTCTTGGAGACCTTGAGAAAGCAAATAAAAGGAAACTGAGAATGCAGGCCACCAAGCAGAGCTCTGCAGTTGCACACTGGATTCTCTGCCTTGGCAATGTTAATGAACCTCAAATCCTTCCTATAATTAGATGAGGGAATTGCTTATATTTTCAAACAGATGATGCTGCTATAATGAAACGATTGACAGGGAATTTAAGAGTGTCTACAGTAGTCATTTGGTTTCTGTTATAAAAAAAAAGTTTAAAAAGAAGATTGGCTTTAGACATAGGTCCTGAGAGAGGTAGTAATTTACATAGCATGCTATGACAGGTGTCTTTGTATAGTAAAGAAATAAAATGGAAGACTAGAGAAATGATGGGCAGGTATAGCAATTTTTTGGGGAGGGGGTGTCCTATGCTTATTCTGCTTAGGTTCTTTAAAAGGGGCCGAGACTCAAGAGATGGATCCGGATTGAGTGCACAGCTGTAACTGCTGATGAGCTAATTGCTCCTTATCTCTCAGCCCCATTCATCTTCATTTTTTACCAATTACTGAGAATTATCTGTGTTCTCAGTTGGATATGAGAGTTAATCCTTTTTGGTTAAGCTGGCAGTACTGTGAGCAGATTCCAAATCGGAGGGTGAAAAAGCCAAAGCAAGCTTGCTCTAAAAATGTCTCCAGTTCAATTACAGTATCACTGATTCATAAGAAATTTGCTATTGTTTAACAGATGAAATATGGAAAGTATTTTTAACTTTAATGTTCCACTGCCTAACAATGATTTTTAACATCCTTCTTCCTGCCTAATGAGTAAAATTTAACATTATTAACAGCCAGGGTCTTGTAAACATGGAAACATACATTAACCTGAAAGTCCAAAAAGATTCTGGCACATGAAGTGAGAAATTTTTGAGTTGATACCTGTCAATTTATATATAAACAATTTGAATTGATGCTTTTGCTCTTTGCGGCTTCACATATGATATGGGAAGTATATCTAAATATAAACCTTTTTACAAATGTCACATTAGTGGAACTTTAATGGAAGACCACATAAGCATCTCTTAAAAGTGTAGCAACTGCCATGGTTTGTAATTCAATTGATTGTGAATAGGCCATATGGTTTACATCATTCTCTATGCAAAAGATGTCTTCATATCCTGACATTTACACAAAGTTGCTTACCCTAACATTAAAAAGCAAACAAAATTACTATTCTTTCATCAGATAGAATGCATTTATAAATGTTTAATATTTCTGGTACTTTTTCTTCATGGAATACTTTGGGTATGGTATTCTAATGGAGAAATCTAAAGAATAAGGAGCGAATTTAACATCAACTTATCAAAAAATCATTGTGCAAAATCTGAACATCTTTTAACCTGCCAAAAGCAGTCCACAAACCCAGGTGGGGAAGTAGACAAAAAATATATCAGAAGATTTAGCTTCTAGAAATATTGCCACTAATAGAGAACTCAACTACTTACAGAAGTTTCATAACTGTTGAACTTTCTTATTTAGAAACTAAATAGCTTGATACTTGATTTCTCTCTTGCTCTGAAATTCTTTGGTTTTTGAAACTTCAGTAAAAGAAAAAGACAAAGGCATTTTTACAGTGACTTCTATGTTTCAATCTTAATTATTTATATAAAAAGCCAATAAAAATGATCAAAGATCAAGCTACAAGAAAATGCAGAAGGATGCCTTTCACTTTCCAGAAAATCATGAAAAAGAGCTTGATCAAATGGTTGGTTAATATATATGCCTTTTAAAAAAGAATCTAATTGTAAACTATAGTTTTAAAAGATCCATAATAATTTCACACATTTCAGAATTAATGCAATATTTTTTCACGTTAAAATATTTGAACATATATTCCTAAATGCATTCCAGTATGTTAATGAAATCATTGGAGTGTGAATATTTACATGTTAGTTTCCTATATGAACTCTTAAATTTATTTTATAATGCAGTTAAGCAGAATGCTGAGAATAATTTCATTTTTTATGCAGTTTTTCCATTTCACTTTCTTCATCTTGATCTGTATGGACAGTTGAACAACATAATTAGTAAATATTATGCTATGTTTTTGTTTTCACATTGTTTACTGTAACTAATTATTGGATAATGAAGTAACCTTGATAATTCAAGCATATCATATTAAGAAATATAAATTAAATTATTTTATTTAACTCTATCTTTGTGTAATCATAAAACATATGGAAATGTAGAGTAGATTCCATGATATTCCAGGAGACTACTTTTTTTTTTATCAAGTAAAACCCTGGAAATGATGATTATCAAGCTACACCAACATGCTATAATGTATTATGAGGTTAAGAAACATAATGAGAGCAATATTTCTGTATAAAGTAATCCCAGGTCATATGCAATTTTTTCAACTTTTATGTGATTCGTTACTGTGATCACTTGTGTTTTATTTGCATTATATTTTAACTTCATATGATTGAATATGTATGATTTAAATAAATCTCATCTATATTTTACATACAATATAATGTTTGAAGAGATATGTTTTCACATATCTCATTGTGTCCTAATATTAGAAAAGAGACTGAGACTTCATTAGGATATTCATGGCCCAACATTATTGTGGGTGTGCCACCCAAGTCTATAGCTCTGAGCCAATGCACCTGTCACCAGACCTAGTGTTTCACCTTGGTGTGACTGTGATCTTTATCTAAATTGTCCAAATATTTCAAAATTGCATAAAGCCATTTGTATGAATCATGGCATGTCAAATTGAATATAAAATAGTATAACTAAATGATAATAAGTAAATAATATGGTAGTTGACATAAATGTCTGAAAACGTCAATTCACTTAAGATGAAATAAGGTGACATACATAGTTCTGCATTCTTTTCATGCTCAACCTCCCCAAAATGAACCCATATAATTTGGAAGATAGGAAAGAATGGGGGGTTTAAATATGGTTTTCTTTAACAGCAGGTTGTAATGGAAACACAGACCCTTACATTCAATGCTGAGAGAATTACCAATTTGATAATGATTAGGAATGTTGTTATTAAAACAGTATGTGCAGTTCATTTTCAACAGTTTTGAATTAGAGTCTGCACTAATGAAACGGATACGGTTTCCTTCACAAAGGGCAGATCTGTTAGTTAATATCGCTGCAGCAGTGCCTCGCAGACCATGCCTTTAGCTCTATTTGTATTTCACAGCATGATAAGCAAAGAGTGTTGATTTTCAAGGATCCTGCTGATGAAAGGTAATGGCATTATTACATCTTTATCTCAAAAGCAGAACTGAGTGGTAAATGATTTTTTTTTCTGTGTTGCACAAAAGGTTTCTTGGTTAGAAAGCCTTTTTATTTCTTTACATCGTTTTAGTCTTGGAAATGATATGTTATTATTTAATGTCTGCACAGCAAGCTTGAAAGCACCTAATAGCGAATGGATTGGAAGTGAAGTACCTCCTGTTCACAGATATGGATCTTCTCAGTCACACGCTGTACCAGCTGTCATCCCAGCCATACTGCTGTGATTTAATTAGTCTGTTTATGTCCTTTCTAATAATATTTCCATCTCTATGAAAGGGCAAATGCGACAGGGACTTTTTCTCTTTTTGGTTCTGCAGACTGAAGAATGTGGCCTACATCTGATATGTGGGGAAGCAGGGATAGGATCACCATTCCTGTCACTTCAAGCTGTTGATAAATTGTTCAGCCAAGAAGTGTACTTACTTCCTTGGGGTCATGTGTAGGCTGACAGTAAGAATCTTTACAGGGATAAAGAACAGAGAAGGGAGATATATACATATAGGTAGATAAACATATATAAGTGTTTCAAAGTTAGAACACTATAAGAAAATTTGACCTCTGCATTTTTAATCAATTCTGTGCATGCCTTTATGGCATATATTTAAGTCTTTCCATTGATTAGATTTATGTAAAACTGGAACATTAGAAGAATTCTTAGAAATATTTTCCATTCTTCTAAGTGAAAATTTTAAAAGCAAATAATTCATATAGTATTTTAACTGGCCACTGGCCACAGATTAGAACATTTGGGGAAGATTTTCAATTTTATAGAAGGTATTATATTTAGGATACTAGGGACCACAGCAACTTATAAAACATTTAATAACCATATTTTTACTTAATCTTTTCCAGGAGGCATATTTTACTTAAAAGAATAGCTTATGGCTTGACAATTAAATTAAACACACAAAATTATAAGTATGCATAAATTAATAAGTAAATTTAAAAGTATACTAGAATACTTCAGAAAGCCCTAGGACAGTAGAATTAAAATTTATTTTGGTGCAGAAATTTTTTAAATTCAGTATTAAAGTTCATAAAAATTCATTTTATAAAGAAACTATGCAAAGATTTCAAAATGTTTACTCCAAAATACATTTATCTTTGAATTCCAATTCTAGCCACTTTTAAAAGACTCCTCATATGAAATAATTTAATATTATGAGGTTCTTAATTTGTACTAGGCTTTATATATTCGAGTGTACTTGAAAACTTGGTAATCTTAAAAACATTCTTGCTTCTGGCTTTGGATGCTATACCCATATAATGTTTGAGACACACAGATAAATTTAACAGACTAGAGAAGGAGAGAGAGAGAGACAGATTGATTTCTAAAAATGAATTTAATGCTTTTTATTTCACTCACATTTGTTTTTGGGAAAAATTCTAAATAAATATAATCCGGCTTAGGTATTTTAGTCTGCTTTTTGGAAATAGACTGTTTTTTCTTCATCTTTCTGTAATTTAAGTGCTTGAAATTGTTGTGCTACAAAGTTTTCTGGATCATCTTGCTTTAGATTTTGGTTTTCAATATCTCCGTTTTCTTGGCTTACATTTTCATATCCCAAATACATTTTTAGAGAGGGGCTTACTAACACAGAATCTATCAGATAATGGTTATATCAGTCCAAATTTTATCTTTACAAATATCAAAGTTAGAAATGCTAATCATATCAATATGACCAAATTTTTATATAAAAAATTCTTTAGCACTCTAAATTTGACTTCCTCAAGTTTCTCATTTTAATGCACACAGGCACATATTTCATTTTTTCTTGTTCTTTCCTATGTCTGCCTGCCACTGTCCAAACCTGTGCTAACATTAAGAGAACTTGCTTCTATTTCATGGTGTTGTAGGCTATTTTAAAACAAACATATAAAAAAGAACATCGAAATTATAGCATTTCTTGTTTCTATTAGTATACAATGGTATCCTTTTCACTCCTTTAGGTTTATTTATTTTCTCTATTATATATGACCTTAGAAATAAATATCTAGACATGCACATACAGACACACTCTTGAATCTCATTTAGGTTTCTAAGAATTTCTCATTAGCTTGTTACAAGTATAAATTGAATTTACCTGTATATTTATTTTGGAAAGCTATGGACGTATTTATTTGGCTTTCTTTCCACTGAAGTTTAATATCACTGTTTCTGCACACTTCCTATAATGTCTAACCTAAACGTTGATGATTAAGTCATCTTGACATGAAGCATTTTGATGCTTTGGAAAAACTCACCATGAAGCATTTGATGGTATTTTTTATTAATTGGATAAATGAATTGTGAGATGTGTGATTACATGATGATGTACTCATTTAGTTGTTGCTTTTTGCTTTTACTAATCTCTGTCATATTGGATTTATAAATGGAACAGAGTGACCTTTGAAACTGTGATGGAAATGAAGAGATAAACACAACTTGAAAGGACAAACCAATTAATATCAATGTGTTTGTTACACATAGATGAGGAATTTTAATCCTTTGCGCTCTATAGTAAATTTGTGGTTCATTTGTTGAGCAAGGCAGCACACTTTTTGAGAGTTACAGTTTTCATTCTTACTTTTCCTAAAATGCCTAATTTTATATGGCATCAGTATATAGATAAGTGTTATATTCAAGTTATTTCTAGTGTGTAAAAAATTGACTACACTCCCCTTAAAAGTTTTGACAATCTTCCCTTTTCATATAAACCAGTTAGGAATGTATTCACACATATATAAATATATATGCATATAAGGTATTTGCTTATATTTATATTACGCATTTTAAAAAATAAACATTAATATTAAAAACATTTACTGTTTATAATAAATTTCAAATAGAATTCTGTTTTGTACATTTAGACTCATACCTGATCCTCTGCTATTGTATATAGAAAACTTCCAAAAATCCTGAATCAGGAATTATAAACAAAGCAGACATTATTTTAATATTGACATGTAAAGTGAAAATTTTTTTCAAAATCAAAATATAACCTGAGTGTTCTTTTAAAATAAAATATAACCCACATTTATATCTCCTTCTTAGTCATGTTGTCTCCCTTTGCCTTCTGCATTTTTTACCTAATTGAGTTTATTTTCTTAAACCTAAACCAATTCTGCTGTAGTGTTAATTTTAGTTCACTTGTACATTCTATTTCCTTTAATAGCTTAATTATAGAATATAATCAATTTAATATCCAGGTTGTGAAATATTGCCATTGTTACACAACCAGGAAAAATAATACAAGCTTGACATTTTAAAACACTTGCATTGAAAGACTTTCACTTCTAATTGATTTTTAAAAGAGTTCCCTGGAAAGAGGAGCTCAGAAATGTTTATTATGGTTTTGGCAACATTCCAATATGTTTACCACAAAGTGTAACTCAGCAGTTTCTGAGTTCTATCAGCTAAGAAAGATGTGTCCCATAACTGGCTTAATTCATGTTGATATTGAACCATCCACATAGACTCAATATCTCTAAAGATATAAATTCTCATAATGATTACTTCAAAATAAGTAGATACTTCACTTTCGTCAATCACACAGAAATTCTTAACATAGAAGTTATGGGCTAACAAAAATGTTATGTTTTTCTTCTCCTCTCTCATTTTCATTCTATTGGCCTTCAAAACTTTGTTTAGTAAACCTGACAAAATGAGTTGAAGGTAGTAGTGATAAACTTCCTCAAGCAGCTAAAAATGTAATGTATGTGACACCTATTCTCTTTTAACAAGTAAGCTGACCAACATGCAAGTAGCATTGACCACAGCAATTATTTTAAAATACTATTGCTAAGTATTTCAGGAAAAATTGTACCATTGACTAGTTGTTTGTCAGTTCCTGTACTATTTTTTTTTTCGACAGGCAGAGTGGACAGTGAGAGAGAGAGACAGAGAGAAAGGTCCTCCTTTTGCCGTTGGTTCACCCTCCAGTGGCCGCCGCGGCCGACTCATTGCGCTGATCCAAAGGCAGGAGCCAGGTACTTATCCTGGTCTCCCGTGGGGTGCAGGGCCCAAGCACTTGGGCCATCCTCCACTGCACTCCCTGGCCACAGCAGAGAGCTGGCCTGGAAGAGGGGCAACCGGGACAGAATCGGCACCCTGACGGGGACTAGAACCCGTTGTGCCAGCGCCGCTAGGCGGAGGATTAGCCTAGTGAGCCACGGCGCCAGCCCCTGTACTATTTTTATTGATTACTTTTGAATATATAGTCCTGTGATTAATGAGGTACCTGCTTGCTGTGAGTGAAAAGAGATCAGTGTACATGGAAAATAAATATACAAGGCTTATTTAGATCTCTCCTTTGTATAATATTAATTTTGTGGTAGTGGTTCTTAGAAATGGATTCATAGTGTAGTTGAAAACTTTACATCCATGTTATTCTTCTGGGTGTTTTGCTATTCTGTGTAATTTTTCTCAAGTGTGATTCAATTGAATAATGTGTTATTTCAAAGTACGATCATCCAGAATGAATCATTTATTTGTAACTGTTTCTTTTGAAAAAGAAGACTGTAGTATAATTGTATAACATCTACTTATTCCCTCAAGAATCTGGAGTGATTTGTGGTTTGAAATTTCTGTATCATAAACTCATGCAGTGCAGGCAATATTACATTTAGTCAATAAACAGAAATTATGATTAGTTGTATATAAATTACTAATGTTGAGAAATAAAGGTGACAAAAACAAGGAATAAAAAGAAATGAGTGGATAAAAGCAGGTAAGGAAGTCTTCCCATAGACAATATTATCTAATTTGTCAAAATAATCCATTACCTAGTGGGTGCCGTGGCTCGCTAGGATAATCCTCACAGCGCCGGCACCCCGGGTTCTAGTCCCGATTGGGGCGCTGGTTCTGTCCTGGTTGCTCTTCCTCCAGGCCAGCTCTCTGCTGTGGTCCGGGAGGGTAGTGGAGGATGGCCCAAGTGCTTGGGCACTGTACCCGCATGGGAGACCAGGAGGAAGCACCTGGCTCCTAGCTTCTGATCGGCACAGCACGCCGGCAGCAGCGGCCATTTGGGGAGTGAACCAACAGAAGGAAGACCTTTCTCTCTGTCTCTCTCTCTCTCACTGTCTAACTCTGCCTGTCAAAGAAAAAAGAAAAAAAATAATCCATTACCCAATGCAAGTTCCTTTTGAGAAACAGATTTGCATGAAAATATCCCTCAATACTAAATTTATTCCTGATGTTCTCTCAATTTGACCCTAAAGTTGTATTAGGGACAAAGATTTAAATGCCATCTCTCTCTCTCTCTCTCTCTTTTTCTCTCTCTCTATATATACATGCCAACTTTTATACTATTCACAGCTGAAATACCTTATCCCTTCCTCATTTCAATAAAAATATAACACAATAATTTTGCATACAGTATAGTTATCATTTTATTTTATTAAAGCACAAATAGACTAAGTACAGTCAAATCTGACCCAATTCCATGATGTACACATACCTAATTCTCCTGTCTCCCACTTTCCATCAATCTACCAATTTCCTTTTCAGTTAATCTTGACTGCCGAAAACTTTGTTAGTACTCTAAAAACATTTGCTGCTATCCCACAGCCCAAATCTTTGAGAGGGGAAAGGAGGGAATGAGAAAACTTGTGACTGGGTATAAAAACATGAATCCCTTTTCACTGCTGTCAGAACATTTTGTCTTCTTACTAAACCTCTGAGTTTGCTTATCTATAACAAAAGTATAGGACTTTAATTAATTTCATAGTGCTTTTTAGGGATTATTTGGGTTCTTGGACCTCTAAATAAATGTCAAATAATAAAGCAAATACATACATATTTATACACATATTCATAAATATCTTCTAAAAAGCTGAGGTTTTTCCATTATTCCTTTTGTTTCAATTTTAGATGAACCCATATGTAATATTGCCTCCTCTACATGTCTTCAACATTCCTTACTTATCCATGATCCTCACTTGTTGATCCTAATGGAATATTATGTATTTTGCTGCAATCTAACACTACTGTTATACTTAAGAAATATTAGCAGTTTTGGCCCACATTGTTATACTTTTAAAAATCAAATGCACACAGGAAAGGAACGTTGTCAGTTATTTCACTGGCATACTTAAAAATCAATAATCAGGTTGTTAACTTTTAATTGAAAAGTTTTGTCCCATTTTATGTTATCACACAAAATACCTACTCCAACTCTTAAAAACAGACACTACTTTATTCAGTGCACATAAGACTTCCTTTAATTAGCCCTTAATAAGCTTGGTTTAACTGGGATTTACAGGAGAACAGTGGTCATTAACATTAGCCAGATTAAGACTGTGTTAATTACTATTGATAGATAAAATAACGTGCAAAAAATGGTTTAAATTATTCCTATACTTATGAATTGAAAAGTAGTCTGAAGCTTTTAAAAGGAAGTTTTACTGTATTTATGATTTAAAATTTAATACTGACTTTGGTATGTGTAGGCATACGCAGCAAAGGAACATATGCTTTTATGGTTTTGTGCCTCCTTAAGTTTTTCCATGAATAAGGGATAATCTGAAAACATTGCTTTGGATAATTTTCCAAAATTTGTGTATAGAAGGTGTTACATTTACCTTTTTGACTTAGGTTAAATGATTTTAGTTAGAAACAAATTGATATTTTAATTATGCCTTAGCATCAAAACACTTAGTTGCTTTTTTTTAGTAACTGATAGATCTTCTAGTTTGAAAAGATTTTGTTAACAATTTAGAATTTTTGTATTAATTCTGCCTTTTAATGTTTATTCCTGGCCTTAGCATCTATTTTCCCTTTCATATGAAGAACTAATAATAACTGAACGCTAGCTAGTTTTTTTTTTTCTCATCTATGCATCATTTCTTGGACCATGTATATAAAGTGAAACTGTTTCTCAGGACTCTTCAAATAGTTTCTGTATTATCCACCTCAACATACATTCTCTTAAAACTGTTCTTGCAGAGTAATTATAATTATTGAATTAATATTATTGAAAGCAGTTCAACTACCCATGAAGCTCCAGAATGGCATAACAGTGGAATTTTCTTGGTTTTCATTCTACAAAAATTATGCAATCTGGTGATTAAATTCTATAGATAGTGTTAGTACTGTGTAACCCCCTCTAAATGATTACACAACCACTTCCATTTAAAGATCCATAACAAGAATTTTAGTATGGTTCCAGGAAGAATTAATTACAAATAAATACAAAGTCAAACAAGATTAATTATGAATAAATACACTTATACTGTAAGATGGACTCTGATTTTGGTGTCTTCTCCAAGTTCAGTGCATAGCAACCTTTAAAAAACACAAGAAAACAAATAAAACTGAGATACTCAATCTAGAAAGTTTGGAATCATCCTCAACATGCTCTTCTTCCCCTGCCCTGTGCTTACTTTTCTAAGTAATGCAGCTGTTCATTCTTTCTCCAAACCACTTCTAGCATTCCTACGCTCTTTCTGTTGCATCCATCACCAATGTGGTAGCCCATATTATCAGCACCTTTTGCCAGGGTCATAGTAATAACCCATAAACCAGCCTTCCTGTTCTCACTCTTAGGCTAAGGAACCCCTCACTTTATAGCAGTTATGGTAATGATTATAAATCTTAAATCAGTTCACAAATTTTGCCTTTTAAAACCTACCACAGGGCAAGCATTTGGCACAGAGGCTGAAATGCTGCATGGGACACTTGCATCCAGTATTAAAGTACCTGGTTCTTGCCTGGCTCCTCCAATTGCAATGCCATCTTCCTGCTAACGTACACCCTGGGAGGAAGCATATAATGGCTCAGGTACTTGGATCCTGCTATGCACACTGGAGATCCAAATAGAGTTGAGAGCTCCATGCTTTAGCCTGGCCTAGCTCTGGATGTTGAGGGCATTTGGGGAGTGAACCAGCAGATGAAAGATCTCTATCCCTGTTTTCCTTTCTCTCTGTCTGTCTGTCTTTTTCTGCCTTTGAAATAAAATGAACATAAATAAATAAATAAAAAGCCCTTCAAAGGCTTTTCCTTGGGCTAAGAATAAAATTCAGCTTCCTAAACATGGCCTGAAAAGACCTTGGATAATATGGAATGCACTTTATTTCCCTCCTCAAAACTCTTTTTGGTTACTCTTGCCATTTGTTTTCCCTGCCAGACTTGCCTCTCTTCAATTCCTCAATAATACTACTTCCTTTATGCCCCTGGGCCACCACCACCTCCCCCCGCCCCTCCTCCTCCTTCTCCTTTTTAACCTTCTCCTTCTTCCTCCTCCTCCTCCTCCTCTCCTCCTTTTTAACCTTCTCCTTCTTCCTCCTCCTCCTCTTCTTCTTCCTCCTCTTCCTCTTTTTAAGATTTATTTATCTGAAAGTCAAAGTTACACAGAGAGAACAGTAGAGGCAGAGAGAGAAAGAAAAAGAGAGAGAGAGGTCTTCCATCTGCTGATTCATTCCCCAGATGGCTGCATAGCTAGAACTATGCCAATCTGAAGCCAGGAGCTTCTTCTGGGTCTCCCATGCAGGTGCAGGGGCCCAGAGACTTGGGCCATTTTCTATTGCTTTTCCAGGCCCTAGTAGAGAGTTTGATTGGAAGTGGAGCAGCAAGTAATCAAACCGGTGTCCATATTGGATGCTGGCCGTACAGGCGGCGGCTTTACCAGCTACACCACAGCTCCAGCCCACATGGACCTTCTTAAAAACTTGCAGGTAGGCCGGTGCTGCGGTTCACTAGGCTAATCCTCTGCCTGTGGCGCAGGTACTCCAGGTTCTAGTCCCGGTCGGGGCGCCGGTTCTGTCCCGGTTGCTCCTCTTCCAGGCCAGCTCTCTGCTGTGGCCTGGGAAGGCAGTGGAGGATGGCCCAAGTGCTTGGGCCCTGCACCCGCATGGGAGACCAGGAGGAAGCACCTGGCTCTTGGCTTCGGATCTGTGCAGCGCACCGGCCGTAGTGGCCTTTGGGGGATGAACTAACGGAAGGAAGACCTTTCTCTCTGTCTCTCTCTCTCTTACTGTCTAATTCTGCCTGTCAAAAACACAACAAAACAAAAAACTCGCAGGTAGAGCTCTATTCTGTTTGCTGCTGACTTGCCCAAATTATACTCATTTTCTAGTGCTTGTTTAAATGTTCTATTGTAAATGCTAAATTTATTTATTTATTTTTTTGGCAGCACATATACTAAAATTGGAATGCTAAATTTAAAATTGCTTGTCCAAATAGCACTCTACCCCAACCATTGCATATAGCCCTGTTTTATGTAGTCCTCTCATCATTATAACAATGTCTTTATTTATAAGTTTCTTTGCTTCATGATCATTCTCCTCTATGAGACTATCAGCTTGCTGGGGGCAATTCAGGCTTCATCACATTGACTGGTTTGTACTTTGTGTATGTGGTACTTCAACATGTAGTCCTGACTGAATATTTCATGAAGTAGTGGCTGAGTAGACACGCATACTCTGTACACATTATCCTTGCTTACTGAATATTCTCTTTTTACTCACAGAAGTCTTTTGCATTCTTTTTTTTTTAAATATTTATTTTATTTATTTGAAAGACAGAGTTACAGAGAGAGGTAGAGACAGAGAAGAGAGAGGTCCTCCATCCTCTGGTTCACTTTCCAGATGGCCACAATGGCTGGAGCTGCACCAGTCCGAAGCCAGGAGCCAGGAGCTTCTTCTCGGTCTCCCATGCAGGTACAGGGGCTAAGGACGTGAGCCATCTTCTACTGCTTTCCCAGGCCATAGCAGAGAGCTGGATTGGAAGAGGTGCAGCTGGGACTAGAACCGGCGCCCATATGGGATGCCAGCGCTTCAAGCCAGGGCATTAACCCACTGTGCCACAGTGCCGGCCCCTTGCATTCTTAACAAATAGAGTATTTCCTTCATTCCAAGCTGCTTTCTGATCAATGTCAGCCTTCCAGAGTTTTCCTATGAAAGATTTTTATTCTCATTTTCTATAGAAAGCATGTCTTATGTCTTTTTTCTTTTCATTTAATCTGAAACATAAAATGTTAATACTGTTGGCATTTCCATTTTAGAGATGAGCAAATTGGATCTTAGAGGAGATAATTTCTTGCCTGATATCATGTAACTTTTACAGTAGTATAACTGAAGACAGGATCTATTATGCGGATGCCCACTTTAGTGTTTGTTTCAGGTTATCAAGGTAGGTGAAAGAGGATTTATTCTGTAAGAATATTAAATCTAGAAATCAAGAAAAACTTGAGTTCTTTTTAAGTTTTGTCTTGATTTATCTCAGTGACCTTGAAGATGTGATGTAACCCACAATGTCTCATACTTTACTTTCATTAGTAGCAGGATTTGAAATTAAATGTTCTCAATTTATATAACCTTATGATGGTATAGTGTAATAGAACATCAGTAAGTGGTACCTTTAAGTCACTCAACTCAACCTCCATTTTATGGAGCAAGGAGATAGGATATTACTATTGCATTTCAGGGACACAATAAAAAAGCATTTAGATTTCTGTGAACTTAATTCAAAACACTACAGAGAATGTGAAAATAAAGTTTAAGTCGGTACTCTATCAACTTTATTTTTTATCAATTTCACTTTTTTATGCTTTTCCAACAAATCACTCTAAAATATAACAACAGGAAATCTTTTGTAGCTCTATATCCTTGTTTAATATCTCTTTTTCCCCTTCCTCACATGATTGTCACCCAAATAATATGTTTTCTCTATATCTGAGCTGTTTTACACAGTATGCTTCTTGGATTATACTATAAACCCTTGGTGGCAAGGACCTTGTCTTTTTATATGCTCTATAAAGCACCATGCATACCTAGGAAATTTTATGAATAATAATAAAAAGGATGAAAAAAAGCCCTCATCAACAATGTTTTATTTTGCATGTGAATTTGGAGATGAATTCATGCTATGTCTATATTCTTAGAGAAACGGCTGTTTATATTACAGAAGTTTACCATGAAGAAACCATGTAATATTAAATTTGAAAATTCCCATTGTTGGTATAGAAAAAGTAAATGAAGCTATACAATTTGCTTTTTCCTGTCTATTATGAAATATTGCTAAGTCTGGCATGTGGTTCATAAAATCAAACATTTTCTTACACAGCTGTGCATGAGGAAATGAAATACTGCAAGTATAAGAAACCACCTGTTTGCCAGAACAAGAGTTTCAAAAAAGATAAACACAGAGTTTTATGTGAATCCTTGTTGAAGCTCTATACTAAGAACGTAACACTTGGTCTCTGCACAGGTGTTTTGCATGTGAATTGGAGGCTAAATAAATCCGTGGATGATCCACTAATAAGCACCACTGGTTTTCCTATTTAAGACACAAGATGGCAATGAATGAAATGTGTCAAAGATAATTTTGTAACCAATTCAGTTTTAAAACCCAAAATTGTAACAAACCACAAAATCCTATTTGCTCTACTCTCCTTTCCCTTTTTGATCTTAGTTGCAAAACTCTCATGAGTTTAACAGTGTTCTCCCTTGATGAAGAGAACGTCTGAAATATGCCATAAATCATACTCAGCTACCAGAGAAATTCAAATCGCTGTAAACACAAGTGCCTAGGGACCGCTTATGCACTGCCTGAGCCATAATGCAACGTTCACAATGAGATCATTGCATCATAATCTCATTCTGACTGTGATTTGCTTTGTATGGAGGGTCTCAAATGTCAGACAGAGAGAGAGAGACAGAGAGAGAGAGAGAGAGATTATCAAGTTAAAATCCCTCCTATTCACAGTAAACAAATGAAAAATGGGTTAGGCGGTATCAAATATGTTTCCTTAAGATTTATCTGCATGAGATTTTCTAAATATATTTTTATCTAGGTAGGTTTAATACCAGAAGTTCTATGGAGACTTGTGAGAACCTTAAAATATTTCTCATTTTCTTTGCTGAAAGGATAAGTAAATGTTTCAAACCCAAAACACCAAGTTTAATGAAGATGTCTATTAAAGAAACAATACATTTTCTTCTGATCAATGTAAAAATCCATATATGGAAAACTTCTTAAAAAGTTGTATTCTATGCAGACTGCGTGTCCCTGTGTTATGCTAATATACTGAATGTTCACCAGCATATAGGTGCACAGAAGTGTACATGTACATGTTTGCTCTTGGTGATTTCCATGGATGCTCCCTTTTTAAGAATCAGGCGTGGCAACTGTGAGAAACTATAGCTTTCTTTCATGTACAATGCTATTAAATTACTAAAACCAAGCACACAATCATTTTTCCACATTTTTAATTATTAAATAAAGGGATATAAACATAGCCTTGATTGAAATTGTTTAGCATATGACCATCATCACTTTTATATTCTGGAAGTGAAATGCTGTTCTGTGAAGTAAATCATAGCTTATAAATTCGTAAGCCTTTATAAACCATGCACACATCTTTGCTGCTGTATACCTCTCATCTAATTCCAGATCAGGTAAGTATCATCTTCTAGTTCTTCTTAATCATTAAAATAGCTTACTAGGCTATCCAAACTACATATTTTCTAATTAGAAATACTAAAAAGACAATAATATCAACTACCAACAAGAGCACTTTTTTCTCTTCTGTCAGCATACTTTACTTCTTACTTTTATAGCATTTATTTCATCTTAACAAATTGACCAAACTTTTAGAACCAAGTTGAATATTAGATTCTTCTTTGAGTTTATGGAAAATATATCCCATTTCTCTGAGACAGTGTCCTCTCAGGGTACATGGAAATGTGTTTACCAAGATGAGAGTGTTTCCTTCTTTTACTAGCTTACTAACAGGAAAGGTTTTTTAATAATATAAATTTTTCGTTGAGCAAGATAAAAGTCAACTTCTGAGGATTTTGGCTTACTAACTAGTTGTGTTTACAAGAATAGCTAATATTATACATGTCTATTTCTTTTAATCTTCAAGCTAGACTAAAGGAGTATGGTTCACTTTTAGTAGTATGTACACAGTACTGAGAAACTATCAGAATATAGCCATAGCTATATATCATTATTGTACACCCATCCATTGTATGTATGTATGTGCTTATGCATGATTAAAATGCTCATAAATGCAGTTGGTAAGCATCTATGGTGACAAAAAGAGAAAGATCAGTTTTGTAATAAGCATATGGATAATGTAGTCCCCATGGTTCCCAACCAAAGACTGGGCACACAAGGATCCACTTCCTATTTTTCAATCTACATATTTAGTAGTGGTTTAGAATGAACTTTATTATGGTTTTGGTGTTGTTGGTTAACATATTTATTATAAAATGACATATACTTTAAAGAAAGGCCTATTATTTTCTCCTCTCAAAATTTAAAACAAAGTTGAAAAGCCACTCAAAACCCAGTAAATCATACACTTTTTGTCCACTTGCCTGTAGGTTAAAGTATCTGATATATGTCATATTTTCCTTGTTACAAAATATTTTCTTAAGGATGCTTTTATCTTATATCACCAAAGCAGACCAATGTATTTCATGGTGTGTACTCAGAAAATTCACCGTGGCCAGTGCATCAAAACTTTTCAAAAACTTCTGTTTTCCTGTAGACACGGGTTGCTAAATAGTTTTTACAAAAAATGATAGAATGAATTTGGCATTCTCAAGCATGTGCATTTCCCTTGAAGGTCTCCTATGCTCAGTCCTTGCTGATGCCACGAAAAGTTGGTTTTAGGTCTAATTGTAACTGGAAAGATACCGCATGCTTTCATTTGGAATATCATTCACCATTTAGGTCATCTGAGAATTTTTTTTGAAATAGTCTTTTAATTGCCCTGAAAGTCACGTTTATTTTTAAGAATTTTCCAGTTGCCATTTGGTAATAGATGTTACCTAGTGTGGAGTAAAGGCATCTTCAGGGAGGCCTTGTAATCCAGGAAAGTCAGAATCTGTAAGTTTCCATCCTAGCTATTTTATGTTACCCAGGCAGACTTCAAATTAGGAAGGGGCACCTTGTGGTTATTCGACCCAATCATTTTGTGAGAGCAATATGGATTAACCATAGTTCAACTATTGAAGTTGGACCTTTTCCCATGATGCTGGGCAGTGGCGAGGATTCCCAGCTCCCATTCAGTCATGTGATCATGAGGGGAGACAGTTGATACACTACAGTGTACAGTGTTGCTAAGCAATGATGTTTAGTAGATGCATAAAGGGTATTTTTTAAATATTTTATTTATTTCTTTGAGAGGTAGATTCAGTGAGAGTGAGAGACAGAGAGAAAGGTCTTCCATTAACTGGTTCACTCCTCAAATGGCCACAATGGTCAGAGCTGAGCAGATCCGAAGCCAGGAGCCAGGAGCTTCCTCCGAGTCTCCCATGCAGGTGCAGGGGCCCAAGGATTTAGTCCATCTTCTACTGCTGTCCCAGGCCATGGCAGAGAGCTGGATCGGAAGAGGAGCAGCTGGGACTAGAGCTGGTGCCCATATAGGATGCTGGCACTGCAGGCGGCTACAGCACAATGCCGGCCCAAGAAGTGTATTTTTAACTTATGATATTTTCACCTTCTGATGAGTGTTTCAGGAAATGAGCTCATTACAAGTCAAAGAGCATTTGTACCTTTTATTCATAGCAAACCTACATATCAATTTTCTCTTGTAAGTTGCACACTATGATATCTTGTTAATAGTGTTAATTCACATAAATTTTCATGTATATTGAAGTCTTTTGTAAATGGATTTCTTTTTTTTTTTTTTTTTTTTTTTTTTTTTTTTTTTTTTTTTGACAGGCAGAGTGGACAGTGAGAGAGAGAGACAGAGAGAGAAAGGTCTTCCTTTGCCGTTGGTTCACCCTCCAATGGCCGCCGCTGCAGCCGGCGCACCGCGCTGATCCTGGCAGGAGCCAGGAGCCAGGTGCTTTTCCTGGTCTCCCATGGGGTGCAGGGCCCAAGCACCTGGGCCATCCTCCACTGCACTCCCTGGCCATAGCAGAGAGCTGGCCTGGAAGAGGGGCAACCGGGACAGAATCCGGCGCCCCAACCGGGACTAGAACCCGGTGTGCCGGCGCCGCAAGGTGGAGGATTAGCCTATTGAGCCACGGCGCCGGCCCTGTAAATGGATTTCTTTATAAAAGTTCAAGATGTTATTATTACATGATTTAAACACACATTCATAATATCAACCAATTACATTATTTAGAAAAAGTATTTTCCTGATGTGTATAAAAATAGTTTACAAGTCACTGAGTTGTCAATTGCTGTTAATCATCTATCAAGAATAAATTCATAAGGAAATATATCTTACCCTCCAATATAAACTTTAATTTCTATTACAAATATATTATTTATAATCTAAATTTTGCTCATGAATTTGGAAATTTTATAGTGTCTGAATAATGAGATAGTACTCAATTTTCTTGGGCATCAGCATGATTATTCCTAAAATGAGGAAACAAACACAGTCATTTTCAAAATTTATCATTGCTTAAAAATCATTTAATTATTTTTGACCTATGTTATTTTAAAACTGGTATGTCTGACATGTATTCTCAACTGTTGGTATTGTTATATTTAGCATGATCAAATCGTTCTCGACAAAGCACCAACACTGGACTAGATTCACATGTGCTATTACTGATGGAGATCTTTCAATATTCAAAGGAATAAGTTTGACGTAATTTAGTAGTCACTCTCTTTAAGAGTATTTTCCCTAGCAGTATGAAAACACTAATAAGTAAACTTCTAGGCAACAAATCTTATTCAAATTTGCTGTTCATTGGAATTAAACTTGGCTTTTAAAGTCAAGCTTTTTCAATGTGGTATTTTTTGCAGGTTTTGTTTTTCTGTGTAATAATGATATCAGAACTGCATTTATTTGTGCACTTTGGAAAAAAGCATTTTAGAATTACATTGTTTAGTAACTACATAATCTAACTCTCTTATATTAAGATTAAAAATATAAAGTATCATATTTTAGAAAAAACAATAATGAGCCTGTACACCAGAATTTTAAAAGAGAATTTTTAATATCAAATAGAAGAAATGCAGAGTAAGGATTAAATTATCATATTGTGAAAAAGTTATGCAGGTGAACACTTCGTTATGAGTTTAAAGTATATTCTGAATAAATCTATGAAAAGCTCTTTTTAAGTGCAATTATTTTCTATAATGCATAATTTTTCCTGCCCCTTATGTTTACTTTAATTTTAATATGAAAGAAATGATCATCCCGTTTTCTTTGAAAGTGGTATAAAGGTAAAGCCACAAACCTCTTGAAAGAATTCCTTTGTTCCCAATCACATGAGTGTTGTTGGAACAAAATTTTGCCACCTGCCAAAGGCTTTAAAAGCTAAATCAAAAGGCTCACTGCTTCAAAATACTCAAACTAAAGGTAGGCTTCTGGAGGAAATGTAATGACTAGATCATTCTCATCACACATTTATTACTGTGCAGTAGGATTGATGGATCTTTTGCTACCTTTCACTAGAGAATAATTCATAAATGAAAATGAAAATATTTAAATCATGAATAATTACACTATTCCTTCATTTAAACTGAAAAATAGAATTGAAGTTCTAACATTTAGGGTGTCTCACTGTGATAATGTTAAAAGTTCTCAAAAGAAAAAGAAAGGAAGAAGGTGAAATATTTCTCAGACTAGTTAAAACTATTCAGCATTGGCATGCTTCATTAACTGTTTGCATACAAGACAAAAGTGCTTTCTGATGAAGTGGAAAACCAACTTGGGACCAATTTTCCACAACATAAATTCAACACTCATTCTACCTCTTGATACCTTTGTATTCCAGCTACCAAGAAGGTTTTTCATATCTGTCATGCAAGTAATCATTTTAATGCTTCTATTTGAGATTCTGCAAGCTTTGAATGTATTTTTATTTTAGACACCTTATTTCTGGAGAATAAGCACAACATTTACTAAATTTTTCAATGATTTGACTTCATTGTATTGGCCATTTATCAAATTGTTTTAGTAAGAATTGATTCTTAACATTTAAAAAAACAATAAACAGTATTAAGGTAGACTGCTTATTGATTGCATCTTTTTAAATCTCTTTCTGTTTCTCATATATATATATATATATATATATGAAGGGACTTCAAAAAATTAATGGAAAATGGAATTAAAAGATTTTATTTTGGTGAAAACATAATTGGAATCCACACATAGTCTTTGATAAACATTCTTCTTGAACTTTTTGAAGACCTGTTGTACATATATATATATATATACAAACTCAGATGTGGGGCCGGCGCTGTGGCATAGTGGGTAAAGCCGCTGCCTGTAGTGCTGTCATCCCATATGGACGCCAGTTCAAGTCCCGGCTGCTCCACTTCCTATCTAGCTCTCTACTATAGCCTGGGAAATCAGTAGAAATGGCCCAAATCCTTGGGCCCCTGTACCTGTGTCGGAGATCCAGAAGAAGCTCCTGGTTCCTGGCCATCTGGGGACTGAACCAGCAGATGGAAGACCTCTCTCTCTCTCTGACTCTGCCTCTCTGTTACTCCGTTACTCTGCTTTCAAATAAATAGAAACCTTAAAAAAAAAACTCATATATGTGTATATATTCAATATATGCATAAGTAGCATAATCAATATGATTTATTAAACATTGTTCCAGATCCAATTACTTTATAGAATATCACTTATTTCAATACTCGTAGAAAAACAATATGGCAGTAAATGAGCAAAAGGAGTACTAATTTGGAAGGGCAACATTCTTCATCATTATGTCATAATAATGTGGCTTTAGTGATAGGTGGATCCCTTCTACCAGTTCAACACATAATGGCCATGAAGTGCTACCAGACAAGATGTCATGCACAGTCCCTGTCTAGCCTAAGTTATTATTAATTTAGTACATTGCATTTTGTCCTCATCAGGAAGTTGAAAAATCATTTTCAATTATACAGAGTGAGAGTCTGGGAGAGAGAATATCTCTCTTCATTTCTCTTTAGTCAGAAATTGGTATTTGGTAGACTCTGACGAAAGAAAAGGGACATTATATTGTGTTTGTGTTTTTTTCTTTAATAATTGTAATATATAGAGTTAGTGAAGGAGAATCAAATTTTCGTTCTTCACAATATCATGACATCGATCACTTTAACGTACTGTTGACAAGTTTTTCTGTGGGAATATCCTTTGAAAAAAGTTTAAGAATGTTATATGATTTTGTGTGTTTATTACATGGAAAGTAATTTTTTTCTACATTTTACATGGTGAAGTATTTTATCACATTTAATATATTCAATAGTTATCTAAGTTTTAGTTCCTTAGAATTGGTACTTTGTTTATACTAAAAAATGTTTCTCAAGATTTTGAACTTTAACATGGTTTTTATTACTGATCTTGTTTTGATTTTAGAAATAGATATCAACCGTGCTAAATACTTCTTTTGATATTACACATAACAACCTGTTATTTGTTTCTTTCAAAAAATCAATTCATGTCACATTAGAATATCTGTATGATTCAAATTAAATATATAAAATATGATTCTTGATTCAGTTAACTAAATATATTAAAAATGCTAAACATTAGTTTCTGTTAGTATATAGGCATGGCCATCTTTATGGGTCTTTTCTGAAGTATTTCATGTAAAGCTAGTGTTTTAACTGATCAAGTTTCTTTTTTTTTTAAGATTTATTTATTTACTTGAAAGTCAGAGTTACACGGATGGAAGGAGAGGCAGATAGAGAGAGGTCTTCCATTTGTTGGTTCACTCCCCAGTTGGCCGTAACAGCCAGAATTGCACTGATCTGAAGCCAGGAGCCAGGAGCCAGGAGCCAGGAGCTTCTTCTGGGTCTCCCACGTGGGTACAGGGGCCCAAGGACTTGGGCCAGCTTCTACTGCTTTCCAAAGCCATAGCAGAGAGCTGGATCTGAAGTGGAGCAGCCGGGACTTAAACTGGCACCCATGTGGAATGCTGGCACTGCAGGTGGCGGCTTTACCTGCTATGCCACAGCACCAGCCCCTCCAATCAAATTTTAAGTGAAGGTAGTACTTAGGAAAAATTTTAATATAATACATTGCTTAAAATGAGCTATATCCAACGTGGTTTTCAAATTTATGCCAGCTTGCATAAATATTACTTCAAACATGTATATATTTATAGATCACTTTACTGATTGGGAGAAAATCAAATGAGAACAAGGGAATTGTTTCAGTTTACATGAAACTAAATAAGATTTAGAGAAGTGTTTTAATTAATTGGCTATTTTCTTTAAAATACTGGTATGCAAAATAGCTCTTCTGAAGGTCCTTTTGTTTTGACTTAGTAGCAGGATATGGTACAAGAGCTGACGAGATAGTGCCTGTGATACAGGACAGCTAAATGAGCAAATAAACTTGAGAAAATAGTGCTTAATAATTAGTCCTAATGAGAAATTATCCATTCTTCTAATATAGTTGGGTTATAATCAGTAGTCAGTATTCAGCTGGTTCCGTTCTATTGAGCATCAAAGTAGTTTAGTTCCATGGTAGAAAGTTGAAAGATTTATCTGTCTCATTTTATTTATCTATTATAATTGTTAGTTAATTTTTAAATTAATAATTATTTGATGTTTATGGATCTAAAAGTATTTTATGATAAATATGTACTTAAGTTTTAAATTCTTTTTACATATATATAAGATAAATGAAAAATTAATCAATTAGAAAATAAGATTTGAAAATATAAATAATCACAATATTGTCACATTAATATGAAATGATTTTATGTCACATTTTACTGTTTATAATATGATAATATATTTATTATATCAGACAAAATTCTTAATATATTTCATCAGCTCACTAGCAATCTGACACAATGGCACCAACCAGAAAAGACTAACAATATATCTTTTAAACAATTACATTTAGCATTGATAGACATTTCAGTATTTTTAAAGTATTCTCACCTTGTATTTGAAAATAAAAATTCTTCTTTCTCTTTTGTAATGAAAAAACAACAACTTGTAATGTTCATAATTTTATTTACATTCAGCATTATATATATTATTATATCACATATCAAATTGAGTTTAATTAAAGCATAAATTTTTGAATAATATGTGTTCTAACATAGAAGTATATTTTTTCTTGATAGGTAATTTGTATAAAATATTACCTGTTAGATGACCAACACATAATGTTTTAAAATTTATTATTTGTATAAACTAGACACTATTTTACCTAAGACTGCATGTAGTGCAGAAAAGGGAACAAATGAGACACTTCTTAACTTGATGGAATTCTTTAGCTAGACTATCACAGCTCTGCAGAGGTGCTTTTTTGTTTTGTTTTGTTTTCCTAAAATAAACATAGAAAGTGATGCCTAGCCCAGCCACTCAATGCACACATTTAACACTCCCTGGGAGGGAGGTTTGGTGTGCTGAACTCACTACAATTTAGGTCTCAGATGGGGCTTTACACCCTGTGGGGTAGGAATGCTTCTTTCAGTGGAAAGAATGTCATTAAAATACTGCCCTCTTACAGTGACTTCAAACTACTATAGTTGTAATTGTTTTTGGTCACTACAGAACATGATAAGGATTTTAGTATTTTCCTGGAGTAGTTCACTATCTATATCATCACAATGGGGGAAAATCAGTTTCTTCATGACAAGTAGTATTCATTGTATTCAATATGTCAAAAAACATTTCAGTTTTTGCAAGAAAAAAGAAAAAAACAATGTTATCCTATGATATACATACGGTCTGTGTGCCTACATATTTATAAAACAAAACTAAACCTAATTGTAGATGAAAATCTAATAAGTTAAATAAAGAGAAACTGATCTCAACTTTTATCAGTCAAAATACCCAAATAGATCCTTTAAATGATTCATTGTGAGTAATAAGAAAGTCTATAATTAAATAAAATATATTCTGCTGATTATTTGAAGATATTCAAAGAGCTTATTTTGGCATCATGGAAACACATTCTCAATGAAAACATTGTGTATTGTATTATTAACTCGCAGCATATGATCTTCATTTCTTCCTCCCTAGTTTTCTACCCCCCTGGGATAGTAACAATGTGGACTCACACATTTATTATATTAATTAGAAATCACTACCTAATATAATTATTCTGGCAAGCACATGGTGAGTACTGAAAATATTATTGACAGAATTTCTCCATTTAACTCTGGTGTTAAAAAGATTTGCATGTCTAAAACTGCCTTGATTAGATATTGTTTGTGACTACTCTGCTCGCTGTTTTACTATATGCACATTAAGCATGAGGACTTTTAGCACGTCTGAAGTAACATCTGCTCTGTCTTTTTGTTGCTGGGTTCATGGCATAATTAGCTCTATATTTCACCAAATACAATTTTGCTCCCATGGCGGACAAAGCAGCATGAAGAAAACATAAATAATTGCAGATTAGAGAAACAGAAGGCAAAGTGGGTGTAGATGGCTTTGATAAAAAAGGGTTAAGGAGAATAGAAGGTCAACTCATTATTAAGAAAAAAAGGAGGCAGTTAAAATTAGATATGGTTTTTGTAATTAAAGAAAACACACACAGATTTTTCTTTTAACAGTATTTCCCATTTGGCCAAGTAATTTAGTGATTTGCAAAGATGAAGTTTATGCTTTATTTATTTATAAAACACTTTAAGAAATATTTACCCTTAGATATATAAAATAATATTGAATTGTAAGAGGAAATGTTGAAAAGATACAGCAGGTCTCTGTTTGATATTGCCACTCTTACAGAATCAAGTTCATTCAGTATAGCCAGCTAGTCAGGTATCCATGGCATGATGCTCAAATCTCAACTGTGTCGCCACTGAATCATTAGCCAGTAGTGGGTCCTTCATATCAAATGCTTATTAAATGTGTAACTATTCACTGAATGAACTGTTTGGTTCAGTTAGTTCTCCTCATTTAGCATTACACAAATTAAGGAAAAGAATACTACATTATATATAGAAAATATGAAAAAAGAGCCAAATGTTGAAATAATAAATGTTGGCAATTCATATTTATTAAGGCTAGAGATCTAGTGACTATATGACTTTCATAGTTCCTTCTTGTTAGGCTACCAACTGTAAAACATTGCAAAATGATAACAGAGTACTGAACTGGCATGTACTTTATTTTCATCAGGAAAAATCCTCAGAAACCTTTAAAACAAAGTAAGATGTTGTATTTTGTTTAGCCAAAGATGGGTGGAGATTATATTCTTTCAGGTATTTTATCCAATGCCACAAAATAGGTAAAAATATGTAAACCCATTTTCAATTCTCCTCTATAGCTGAAGCATAACACTCATATGTCAACAGGAGCTATCATAAGTCAAATTAAAAAAAAAAACACAGAAAGCAAGATGTAGTCATAAATGACTATGAGATATTATGTTGAAGGACATTTTAAAAGGTAGATAAAGCAACATAAATAATTTTAAAATAACATATTCTTCCCATTATGTGATGAAGAAAGTGGAACAAAATATTTCTTTTCAAAAAATGGATCTATTTATTTGAAAGGCAGGGTGACAGAGAGCAAGAGCGACAGAGAGAGGGAAATTGTCCATCCTGTGGTTTACTCCCCAATGCCTGCAATGGCTGGGCTAAGCCAGGTGAAAGCTTAGAGCCTGGAAATGTATCCTGGTCTCCCACATGGATAGCAGGAGCCTAAACACTTGGACCATCCTCCACTGCTTTCCTAGGTGCATTAGCAGAGAGCTGGCTCAAAGTAGAGCAGCCGGGATTCTAACTGGCGCTGCTGGTGTTCAAAGTAATGGCTTATCCACTATGTCATAAAGCCAGCCCCCAAAATATTTCCTTCTTATCAGCATATATTTTTTCACAAAGAAAGCAGGATTTAATATATGAATCATTATGATAAGTCCTGGGAGGTTTTACCATCACCCTGTGTACTCCAGAACTTCATGTCCAGCTAGCTTCAAGTTGCTAAAGACATTGCAGAGGAGCAGGATAAATCTAAACACAAACCACTTCCAGAGGATAAGTGTCACAAAATAACGCTGTGTTATTCACTTGTTAATTATTTGATTTGCTTTCATAGTTTGTTTCATTGTTATTGGATAGAGAATATAGTGATTGGCACATGAATATGTAAGTTGTATTTTTTTCCTGAAATCAGGGAACTTAATTTGAAAAGGACCAGCTAGGTTCAGGGTTCATCTAGTTCAGGGTTTTTAAATCTCAATCTCCCATTAGAGCTTCAAAAAATGCTCTGGTTTACTCCAAACCAATAAAATCAGAATCATTTGCAGTGTGTGATATGTATTTTCTTGAAGGTTCCAGTGATTCTGATGAAAAGCAGTTTTGAAGGAATTCTAGTTTTATTAATATTACATGAGTTGAAGCCCCTTTATATGTTTTTGCTATTATAAACTTGAGAACCATTAATTATTTTATGTCCACTGTATCTTTCCATCTGTGGATATCTTTTGCTCTTAGAAAGTACTACGTGGGTGCTGGCACTGTTGTGGAACAGGTAATGGTGCTGGCATCCCATATAGGTGCCAGTTCGAGTCCTGGCTTCTCCAATTCCATTCCAGCTCCCTGCTAATGTGCCTGGGAAAGCAGTAGAGGATGTCCCAAGTGCTTGGGTCGCTGCAGCCATGTAGGAGACTTGGAAGAAGCTCCAGGCTCCGGGCTTCTGAGCAGCCCAGCTCAGGGCACTGTGGCCATTTGGGGGAGTGAACCAGCAGATGGAAGATCTCTCTCTCTCTGCCTTTCAAATAAAATATACAAATATTAAAAAAAAGTACTGTGTGAACTATACAAAATTATTATTCAGAATGTGAGAATCCTGTGAGTGCTTGAAGCAAACTGAAGTGCTCTTTTCCTGCATGCTTTCTATCTGATGTGGTTTCCTGAATCCTCATTTTCTACCTATATATTGATGTGTGTGTTTGGGAGTGTGTGTGAGGTATATGTATTACATCTTATACATATGTTTTTATTATATAATTTTAAAACACATAATTATAGTGATAAAAACACACAATCTAAGACATATGGAGGCTGGCGCTGTGGCTCACTAGGCTAATCCTCTGCCTTGCGGCGCCAGCACACCGGGTTCTAGTCCCGGTCGGGGCGCCAGATTCTGTCCCGGTTGCCCCTCTTCCAGGCCAGCTCTCTGCTGTGGCCCGGGAAGGCAGTGGAGGATGGCCCAACTCCTTGGGCCCTGCACCCCATGGGAGACCAGGAGGCAGCACCTGGCTCCTGCCATCGGATCAGCGCGGTGCACCGGCCGCAGTGAGCCGGCCGTGGCGGCCATTGGAGGGTGAACCAATGGCAAAGGAAGACCTTTCTCTCTGTCTCTTTCTCTCACTGTCTACTCTGCCTGTCAAAAAAAAAAAAAAAAAAACAAAAAAAAAAACAAAAAAAAACAAAAAAAACCCATATGGAAAGGATTTGTTAAATCAAATATATTTATCTCTATCTCAGAGTTTGTGCAGAAATAGTTTATAAAACTGAATGTCAACTTTTCTATAGGCTTTGCTATATTTTCAGAAAGGAACTAAGACCCTAAAAGTTGTCTTGCCTGGGATCAAACTAGCACACAGAAGGATCTGAATACAGTAATTTTAATTTCTAAAGTCTGTGTTCTTTCTGCAGCATCTTAGTGCCCTTCCCACTGGTGGTGGTGATCAGGCATATCTGAATCTTTTCGTTATATTTGATGAACAACATGCAAATAATCATAGTTCTTGTTTCTGTGAGTTTCAAATATCCTATATACCATTATTATTCAAACACATTCTCCCAGAATGTCTCAGTCTTCTAAATATTCTTTTGTGTATATAGAATTGAGTTTTTATATATGAAGATATAATACCAAAAAATTAAAGTCATTTTTTAAAAAGCATTTATTTGCTTGAAAGAGAGAGATATGGAGAAAGGGTAGTAAGGAGGGAGAGAGAGAGAAAGAGAGATATCACCCATCTTCTGGTTCACGCTCTAAATGACCTCAATGACCAGGGCTGTGCCAGGCAGAAGCCAGTAGCCTGGAACTCCATCCAGGTCTCCCCTGTGTGTGGCAGATGCCCAAGAACTTCAACATCTACTGCTGCTTCCCTAAGAGAATTAGCAGGGAGCTGGATTGGAAGTGGAACAGCCAGAACTGGAATCTGCTTTGTGGGCAGCAGCTTAACCTGCTGTGCCACAACACTGGCCTAATCATTTTTGTTTTATTCATGTAAATGGAATGTTAGCATTAGCACATTGAGTATGGAATCAGTCGTACTGCTATTGACTATTTCCAGTGTTCCTCAAGCTACTAATAAAAACATAATGTAAATAAAAAAAGTGAGGGGGTGCCTCGTTTGAGAGAGTCAATGTCAATTTTATTATGTGCATACGTAATCATATTTTTCTTTTGGGAAGATGACTGTGATTTGAGAATAAATAATGAAAAAGAATAATTGCAGTTAAATTTGTACTAAGATTATTTTCCTTTCACAAATGTATAAAATTAACAAATTTATGGTGCTAAGAGGAGATTTCCCACATGATTTTCACTACTGCTTAGGGAAATTCTCTGTTGATTTGGAAGAACTATTAAAATCAGTTTTCTATTTTAAATATGTTGTAGGTGATAGCTTAAGTTGAAAGATGGCTAAACAAATGCGATTTTTCAAATACAGAAGAGTTTAAATATGTATTGATTCTTGGTAACTCAATCATGAGCCAATTGACCAATGTTGATCTTATGATGTTAATGCTTATAAAGCAGAGATTGTTCATATACGTTTTGCATAATACAAAATTAGTGTATAGAATGGATAAGTAAGTATCAATAAATTTTAAATACTAAAACTTGGTATTATTCATGTCTTCAGGTCTAGTTTTTACCAAGTCCCCAGTGATTATGGCACAATAAAACAAAATTATAGCTACTGCCTGCTAATAGCATGGGTTTAATATTATTCTTCCTTTCATGTCTTACATCCATCTTCCCATTTCAACAAAACTAGGCAATTGCTGTGAACAATTGTTGTGCTTTATACACGTGGAAACTAGGAAGCAGAGACAATGATACTCATCTCATGGCTTAGGAGGAAACTGAAGCATTGAAGAATCAAATATATTCCCCAAGAACAAAGATTGGAATCCTGATGCCAATGTCGGGAGACTTAACTACAGGGTACACTGATTAGAGTCTGGTGGTGAAATCATACTGAAGGAAATAGAGAAAGCATTTGGGTAGAGGGCTTTACCAACAATGTCTTAATTGAAAGAAAAAAATAATGTGTATTTTAAACCCTTGGGCCAAATTGTAAGTATTGTATAGTATTTCTCTACAAAAACACACACACACAGCCAGCCCTCTGTAGCTGTGGGATCCTTATCAATGGAATCAGCCAACTGCTGATTAATAAAAATAATAATTTTGCCTGTACTGAACATGAACAAGGTAATTTTTTCTCTTGTCAGTATTCCATAAACAATATAAGGGTACTTCAAAAAGATCATGGGAATTAAAAGTTTATTTTGATGATAACTTGTTGGAATCCATGTACAGTGTTTTTCATGCACATTTCTATGTACTTTTTGCAGACCCTTCCTATAGTAGCATAACTTTTTACATAGCATTTACAGTATATTAGGTATGATAAGTAATCTAGAGATGATTTAAAGTATACGGGAGGATATATGTAGGTTGTTTGAAAATATTATTCCATTTTTTGAAAGATATTTGAGCATCTGCAGATTTTGGCATCTAAGGGTTGTCCTGGGACTAATCTTCTATAGGTACTATGGGATGACTATAATAAATTTAAATGCAATGTCTGTTGACATCCTAAGTCATCTTTGACTAAATGTTGCATCTTCCTTTTACAATACCCCAAAGCCTCCAACCCCTCCTTTAAAACTGTACCTTTATAGATATTTGCCCAGAGTTTTTAAAATTTATCTTTACTCAGTGAATTCAAATTTGCTACTATCTCTGCCAAAAATAGTTTCCCCCTCATTGACGTACATTTTCAGTGTTGTTTCTTCAATGACGACCTTCCACACTTGCATGAGTATATTCTAGGCCTATAATGCTTTGTTCATATCTATAAAAGAGCAAAAGGAGATGTAGTCCTAATTCAGCATTAGGAAATATTTTAACTGTGCGAGGCCTAGGCTTTGTGATGCCATTTTCTTAAGTTTCAAAAACTGGTGTAATCTTCCTTATTTTATCCATTTCTCTGCATACTTTCTAAAAGTCACATATATTTCTAGTACAGCTGTGACAACTGCTATGTAATAAACACAGGGTATATAAACCAGATATTCCCTACACCCCACTCTTCAAAGTGTATAAGCTACTTTTTTTTTTTTTTTTTTAACTCTGGGAGCTATGAGCACCTAATGACAGAACCATGTCTTGTCTGTATCCCACAGTATTTGAAGCAGTGACTTGCATGGAGTGATCATTTAGTAAATGCATAAAATGAATAAATTGGTTAAGCAATGAGAATTCTGAAAAAAGGGAATATTAAAGTGCTTTATTTCAGTGTTAGTGTTAGCTTCTCTGTCTGTGGACTCTTAGTATCAAGTACCTTTCCTTTTAAAAATATTTAAAAAGAATTCGTGCTTATCCTTCACTCTTCTCTTGTCAGTTGTCGGTAACTTCATTTTTCTACTTACTTACAATTGTAGACTAAATATTTGTGTCTTCCAAAATGTATATGTTTAAAACCTAATCCAAACGTGATGGAATTTGGAGGTCAGGAGTTTGGAGACTGATTAGGTCTAGAGAGTAGAACCATAATGAATAAACTAGTGCCCTTTTAAGAGGAAGACAAAGAACTTTCTCACTCACTTTCCACTTTGTGAGAATACAATGAAATGCCAGTTATCTGCAGCCAGGAAAAGGCCCACAGGATTCTGACTCTGCTGGCATTGTGATCTCAGACTCTCAGCTTCCAAAACCATGTGAAATAAATGTTGTTCAAGCCATAAAGTCTGTTATAAGGTTTTAATTTTTTGGAAGTTAGAGAGCCGGATATCTCCAGTCCATTAGCCCACTTCTGAAATGCACACAACGCCTGAGGCCAGAGCCAGGATCCAGCAACTCAATCCAGGTCTCCACGTGGGTGGCAAGGACCCAGTCACTTCAGCCATCCCTTGCTGCCTTTCAGAGTCTGCACTGTCAGGAAGCTGGGTTCAGGAGCTGGAGCCAGGATGTAACTCAGAGACTCTGATGTGGGATGCCAACATATTGACCAGCATCCTAACAGCAGGCCAAACACTCATCTCAGTTTATGGTAATTTTTTTATTGCCATCCAAACTGACTATAACTCTTGTTAATGTCCAAAACCTTGCAGGGCCATCTCCGATTCTTGCCTCTGTCACACCTACATCTAATGTGTCCATGCATGCAGCATCTTCTTACCTTCATCATCTCTTGCCATATTATTATACATCCTCCCAACCCAATTCCCTGTGTCTTTCCTTCTCCTTTATAGCAGCCAGAGTAATCCAGTTAAGGTATTTGTTAGATCAGGGAACTTCTCTGCCTATAACCATCCCAAATCTTCTCTCTCATTTGAAGTATAATAGCAAAAGCCCTTCAGTAGTATAGAATCACCTATAGAACTGGGTTTCTGGCTGCATCTCCTTTGCTGGGCGGCCCTGCTATTCTCAACTTTATTCATGTTGGCCCCTGTGCCATTTCTCAGATATTCCAGTAACGCGCCTGCCTCAGGGTCTTGGCCTTAACTCTATCCTTTTCTTGGAATCCTCTTCACCCAGAGATCCATATATCTTGTTATCTCATCTCTTTCAAATGTTACCTTCTTATTAACAGTTATAAACAACAATTTTTAAAATTGCAAACTGCCTCTTCAGTAGGTAAAGACTCCCTATCCTCCTTTCCTATTGTTTTTTTTCTTTACAGCATTTATCACAATCTGACAGGCCATGTTCTCTGCCTAGTGTATAATTATTAGAATGTCAGCCCCGTGAGCCCTGGAACTTTATTATCCTCTTTGCTCACTGTTAATCCCTGTGCCTAGAACAGAGTCTTCAACTAATATTTGTTAAAAGAATAAGTTATGAGATAGGCTTTGTGGCACAAAAACATAAGAGGAACTGTGTGCATGGGAGGTAACAGTATCTAAAATGGAAAAAAAGGCCCTTAAAATTCTTTAAACTTAGGCAGTGACAATGAACTAGTTAAAACATTTATTTCCTAAATGTGACATGCTTTAGGAGTTTCACATCACTTCAGCACATGTTTATACATTATGCTACTATAACTGCTTAAAATGTAAGGATTTTTAATTGAATTTTATGGCTGGTCTACATTGTTGATAGTAATTTTTATGTTATAGCTTATGAGCTTAGTCATAGAAGGATGCAGAGAAATTTCCATTGATGTAATAAAACATCTATAAAAGCAAAATAGTGCTTCCTTCGTAGGTAGTTATATCTTTCCAAAACTCTGAGTATGCAATTATAAATAAATTCATTTTGAGAATGAATATTTACTAAATTAAATAACTTCCTTTAAAAAATAAGAATCAATGATAATAGTCCTCAGTCTGTTACAAAGTAAATTGTAAAATACACTATATGTATACATATTATTTAACCTTTTGGAAATACCATAGTAATGAATTCATAAGTAGAATCCCAAGACTTACTAAAAAAATACTTCATGTCTGAGAATATATTTTAAAATATATTCAGTATTTATGCCTGTATCGTTGATATTGCCCTTAGTAACCAAAATGTTGTAAAAAGGTCTTTCATATTATATTATTGTCTTTTAGTCAGTTTTTAAATGACAAACATAGCATTAACTGGAAATTATGTTGTTAATCTCTACTTATTCTAATCAAGTAATTAATTCAAATATTCAAGATTTGCTATTTCTTAGGAACATTTAGAAGTTTGAATTTTCAAAAAATACATTATTTAGTTATTATTATTATTAATGAGTATTTTACTCCTTCATTCTTCTTCATTTTTATTAGTGATCATCCAAGATATTATACCTGCTTTACCATGGGAAGTGATGATGTAAAAATGGGAAAGTTCCATTATTATTGACTTATAATTCTCTTGTTAAAGATTATGACTACTTTGTTTAAAGCATACATAACCTTGCTATTTTCTTTTTTGTATACATATTCCCACTCAATAGCACTTTCTTGAATTTTAAAATGGATAACATTCATTTGACATTTTGCAGCCTAAAAATTAAATTTTCATGCTTGCTTTAAATGCATCGGGGAACCTAGAAATGAAATTTTGATAGAAATAAAAATCCCACTGGGAATATTATTGATTACTCAGAATGTGTGACTTTTCATTTACCAATTAAAACATATTAGCCAAGTCATCTGGAAATGGGTTGGCATCTATTCTTTCAATCACTGATATAACAGATCATTTGGATCCTTTTTTTGTAAAAATTGATCATAAGATGTTAGAATATGAAATATCTTACTAATTTTCTAGAATCTAGATGATCACAATGCATTTTTCCTGTCTGCCAATGTATTCACATTGCATGATTTAATCACTGTAACATAAAATGTTGGTTTGAATATTTTTACTATCCTCACTAAAATGGTATTCTCCTTCATTCACTGCTAACTTAAAAATAATAAAAATAAATACCCAAAGCCATTTATATTGCCCAGTTAAAGTTTTGGTCTTAATCATCCCCAAGTTATATTTAAAACTGCCTACTAATTCTCCCTGTTATTCTATAGAAGTGTGCTCTAGTGCGTGGTTTTTATTATTTCTAAAATCTTAAATATAAACCCATTCCCAGCAATTGCATATATTATTAAATTGCAATATTTCCCTAAACTTCAAAGCATGGTAGAAATGTTAATTATAATGCATTGCTTTCACTTTGAATGTCAGTTCACTGGTTGCCTATTCTGGAATATACCAGGTTAGACTAGGCAATGCAGAAATTAAAGATCAATATGTTAAGGAACTTAATTCTGCAATACTAGAGGAATTTTACATTTTTCCTTGTTATAATGGAGATTGCCATATACTACTTGGAACATTAGGCTTTGTCAGTTCCAAATTATTCTCGTTTTTACTTTGAATACTCATACTGCATTAACTATTTTTTTTTTGTTTGTTTTGAAATTTGCTGCCATCAAGTCTAATGTTTGTTATTAGAATGTCCTGAGGCAGGTGTTGAGGCATAAGTGGTTAAAGCCACTTGCCTGTGGTGCTAGCATCCCATATGGGCACTGATTCAAGTCCTGGCTGCTCCACTTCCTATCTAGCCCCCTGCTAATGTTCCTGGGGAAGCAACGGAGATGGCCAAAGTGCTTGGGCCCCTGCACCCATGAGGGAACCCAGAAGAAGCTCCTGGCTTCTGCTTTCAGTCTGGGGCATCCCTGGCCATTTCAGCCATTAGGGGCATGTGAAGCAGCAGATAGAAGATTGCTCTCCTATAACTGCCTCTCTCTCTGTAACTCTTTTTTTTTTTTTTTTTTTTTTTTTTTTTGACAGGCAGAGTTAGACAGAGAGAAAGAGACAGAGAGAAAGGTCTTCCTTCCATTGGTTCACCCCCCAAATGGCCACTACGGCCGGCGTGCTTCTGCCGATCCGAAGGCAGGAGCCAGGTGCTTCTCCTGATCTCCCATGCAGGTGCAGGGCCCAAGCACTTGGGCCATCCTCCGCTGCACTCCCGGGCCACAGCAGAGAGCTGGACTGGAAGAGGGGCAACCGGGACAGAATCTGGCACCCCAACCGGGACTAGAACTTGGGATGCCGGTGCTGCAGGAGGAAGATTAGCCTAGTGAGCTGCGGTGCTGGCCTCTCTGTAACTCTTGACTATCAAATAAATAAAATAAATCTTTAATTAAAAAGAATGTCCATGATTTTCTTTCTATGGTTAGTTGTACAAACTTGAAATTCAAATGATACATTTTTCATGCACTTCTTCCTCCACATGTTGTATATATGACAAGTGCTTTATGTGTACTAGGTATCTAATGTGTTATGGGTTGATACCTTTGGTTACTGCTTTATTACACATGAATGACAGGTGCACATAGCTTCTTAACTTGTCCTTGTTCTATTTCTATCTGACTTCAGTATCTTCAACTTAAAATGTACTTCTCTATAAAAATTCTTCACTGTATTAATGACCTAATGCTTTGTGCTTCATGTTCATCACCTCATTACTCCCATGCTTGCTCTGAGTAGGTGTTGCACAACTCCTATATCAGATGTTTCAGGCACAGAGAATTTTTATGCTCAAGACTTCAAAGGTAGTATTTAGAGCCACACCCAACTTTTAATAATTTCTATGCTCTGTCTACCACCTCGGAAGTAATAATAACTAGTTGATCATGTGTGGAAACATTTTCTTATGAGTAGCTTTTTAATTTCAGCTCTTTGTCATAGAAGTACAGAGTTTCCTATAAGAAACGTGAGAGTGACTTTTCCAATCTAGTTTTTCTTGTCTGAAGTTCTATCAGGGTATTATTGGACCTACTAAACTAATGTATTTCTGAGATGTTCTAAAATGTTCTTATTCTAAAATGTTATCAGATACAAGAGCATTTGTTGAAGTGTGGTCCCAGGAGTCATGAAAGGAAGGGTTCCCAAAACTCAGGAATCCAAGAAGTGGAAGTTCTTTTCATGGTAATACTAACACATTTAATTTTCTAAAACTCCCATCCTCTGTGAGTATACTTTGGGGTTTTGTAGAGGTTACTAGATTTAGGGTGTTATGGCAGATTGAATGCACATATATAATTCAAATGATTTCTTTCAAGATAGTCGTTAGAGTTTTGCAAAAGTGTAAGACAAAATGTTTTGCTTCTAATTACATTTTTGGAAATATATTTTCGCAAATTAAATATGGCATTTATCATAATATTCAATGAATTATCATCTTAAATAAAATATCTTAAATAAAGTTTCAATTTTTACATTTCTGATGTAAATATTTGTAAATATAATTCATATTTTAGCAAGATAATATAACCAAAAGGTCTTATAAATAATACTCTTGATTTTTAGCATCTACATTAAAAATCTTATATATTTAGAATGAGTTTTACTTACAGTTTCTCTTAAATTGCTTGTAATCAGTGGTAGAAGTGGGAAGAGGGATGGAAAGAGTCTCAAATGAGAAAAACTAAAAGTCTTAGATATTGTAAAACAATATAATGGGGCCGGTGCCATGGCTCACTTGGTTAATCCTCTGCCTGCGGCGCTAGCATCCTATTTGGGCGCCGAGTTCTAGTCCCCGTTGCTTCTCTTCCAGTCCAGCTCTCTGCTGTGGCCCGGGAAGGCAGTGGAGGATGGCCCAGGTCCTTGGGTGCCTGCACCCTCCTCGGAGACCAGGAGAAGAACCTGGCTCCTGGCTTCGGATCAGCGTAGCTCCCGCTGTGGCTGCCATTTGGGGGTTGAACCAAAGGAAGGAAGACCTTTCTCTCTCTCTCTCTCTCACTGTCTAATTCTATCTGTGTATATATATATATATATATATATATAATGATCTCAGGAAGGGTGGCAGTAAAGGTGAACTAAAATTTGTTTTCAAAAATCTGTTGATTATTATTACATAATATTCAATTTTTCTTTCCCTCTCATTGTAGTTAAAACTTCAGTTCCATTAGGTATATGCTAAACTTATCCTATGCGTTTCACTCAATCTTTCCTTCAACTGACACTTAGAAATGGCAGACTCCGTGTAAGGCTTTCTATTCTATGATGAATTCCAAAGGGAATATGAACATTTGTTCTTCACAATTTTCTTAACTCCATAATAAATATCAGAACAAATATTCAAGCCCATTGTACACTCAGTGAAATTAGTATATATATTTACCTATCTTTTAAAAATTATTTGGAATTCTGAAATTTAGTCCAGTAAACGTTATTGGACATTTAGTATGCATAAAGAATTCCCATCTTAGTGTAAATTTTTTACTTCATTGAGACATTTCAACTCTCTAAATATTTTAAAAAACAACATAATATATGGCTTTTATGTTGAAATTGTGAAAAAGTTATCTGTTCACCTTGTTAGTTTCATGATGTAGGGACTTGGCATAATATTAAGGTAGATGTGTCTGTGTACATGTTGGTATTTAAGGTAGGTTTCCTTCCTCTGTTTGCTGTTTAGTGTGTACTATGTACCTTGTGAACCCAAGAATACTTTGTTTTTTAATGTGAAGAGCAGTCATAATGTTTTCTTTATATTAATTTCACCTCTTTAGATCTCCATAGAGGACATTCCTAAAATTTATATGTAGCATAAACACTTTTAGTTAATTGTGGAAGTTTAACACTAACTATATTTACAGCCCCATAGGTATAGTTGATAATTTGCATATTAAACAGAGTTGCTCTCTGGCTTGGTTTAAGAAAATGATCTGTGTTCTTAATTATACCTTTAGCATAAATGTGCAAATTTCACTTACTGAAATGTAAAAAGAAAATCAATGAGGATGAAGATAATGATGATAGTATAAAAATATTACAATAAGTTGGCAAATCTTATTCTTTTCAGCATTTAATGTTAATGAGACTATTATTTGAAATTTATTTCAATATGATGAAATTTCTATGCTTAAATATATTTCATGGTCATTTCAGGTCTTTTCAAGTGAATCAAAACTTCATTATCAATGAATTAAAAGCATAGTTTCTAAGCTAAATTAAGGGAGTTTGTAACCATGTTTATACCTTTCGTAGGGATTAACTTCATTCCTGGAGTCAAATACTGATTTATAAGATATAAAATGAATGTATAATTGGACTAAAGGAAAAGAAGTTTGTCATTTATTTACTATGTGTATTAAAATTAATTTTTTTACTTTTAAAATATGACTGAAAAGAATAATCTCATGATAGTTAAAGCTAAAAAACAGTAACTATCAGTGTTTTCCAATTAATATTTTTCCGTTCCTTAAGCAGTTTTAAGGACACTTAAAGCATAGCCCAAAATTAGAGTTGACAATTGCAAATACAAACCAACCAACACAGTAATAAAATCAATACTTACATTTCCCTTGAGGCCACTATTTACTGTTTGCTGCACCATTTCCTTAATGGAACGGCAGTTATGTCTGCAGAAACCTTGTAACTACCATTTTCGTGTTTTAACTAAAAGCGGCTTTTTTGAAGAAGTATTATAGAGAAATTCTTCAGTTACTATTGAAAATTGTCATAATCCCTTAGTAGTTTTTTAGTTTTAGTTGTTTTTTAAACATTTGTATCAGGTCACCATAGCATTTCATAAATAGTGAAACTTTACAAATAATGGCAATATGCTTTTTATGTCTTTATTGTGATTGACCCTGGCTTAATATTTAAATATCCCACTATACTTAAACAACTTGCCTAGTTTAAATGAACATGTTTCTAATTAGTGTGGAACATTTCATTTTGGGGTTGCTTTTGACAGTGAACTGCAGAAAAAAAAAATAAAAGAAATGAGAGGAATGAGGAAAAAAATGGTTTAGTTATATACACCCAGTAAAGGTATTGTCAAAATATGATTAACAAAAGGATATACTAATTTCAGCTATTGGAATTTTGTTATCATTTCACAGTAATTTTCTTGTTTTGTTCATTGTTTTTCTTTTATTTCTTGTGAAGAACTGACTTTAGAATTAAAATATACTACCATAGTAAGTCTTTGCCTATTTACTATATTTTTAATTGCATTTGAAAAAATCTAATAAAACATGGCATTTTCATGTTAACTCTTCTCAGCAGATTCACATTTTCTAGGATTTAATCAAACTTTAAAAATCAGTTTTATCTCCACATTTTCTTCTGCTTTTTTATTCAGAATTATAATAGCACAAGAGCCATTCAAGATGAAAGTGTGCATTTTACCTCCCAGTGGAGTTTATGCATGGTCAAACTTTGTTTTTATTAGAAATTGTACAATCTAGAGAAGTTGTGTGAACAGAATCCATAGCCTTTTTTTTAGAGGACACATTTTGAAACAGGATATTGAAAATAAAGTCTGTTGGCCAACTCAAGTCTTTTTACATGATGATGTCAGCTACTATGTGTTGTGATAAAGGTGCAATATTTTCATGACAAAGAAAAATTCATATCCACATCTTTAATAAATGATGAAGAAAAAAATGTACTTAGTAGATTCATATGTTCCCATCCAAAGCTTGATACCTTCTCGCAAACTGTAAATATTGAGATCAGAATGAATGTGGTGTTGCATCAAAATTAATTGCTGAAGTGATTACGTACGGTGTCACATGTATTCCACATTCAGGCTTTTCACAGACAGCTTTGAAGAGCCCTACAGGACCAACCAAATGTAATTGATACAGAATCATTGCTACACAACAGCTGCAGTAACAAGGTGCTGCAGCTTTTACTTTAATCTACCTTTCTTTCTGAGAGTTTATTATGTTTTTGAATTTATTCTTTTGTAGATCTGGGAGCTATCTTTTTTTATGGAAATTAATCTTTTTAGAAGATTTGTACTCTCTTTTCCAAACACTAATACATTCATTCAAGTATCCTATTATTCAGATCCAGCTGGCTTTTATCTGGTGATATTTACTTCAAAAAGCCAAGTTAAATGGTATCATAGATTAATTCTCAGGGCACAGGAAAGCTTTTTCAGAGAAAAACATGATTTGGTAATTACTTGAAATATCATAATAAAAATCACAGAAAATGTCAAAAATGTGTTGTATAATCTGTCATAATAGGAAACTTCAAAAAGTTGTTTCACTGAAAATGTTGTATTCTTGGTGCATTGTAAGTTTTCATTACAGTCAAACATTGTGTAAGTCAAAAGTTTGTCTTGCATTTTAATAATCTATATCATGAATTTTAGGTTTCTGTTGTTTGTTCACACAAAGCAGTAGAACTTCAAAAGGGGCATTATCCACTGCCATCTCTTACATAAATCAAACTGGAAATAAGACACATTTTACAATTCAATTTAAGATCCCACTGAGACAATAATGTTGCAAGCTGTGCATTTTGCAAAGTAATATAGTAATGTCTAGTTTGCATTTTTGAAAAAACAAATTAATCACACTTTATTGAATACGTTGGAGCAAACCTAAAATTCATCTATTATTAAAAACTTGTGCAACAAACACAAACTATATTTTATACATAAAGGACAAACTCATTTATTCATTAGGATAAAACACTTGGAGTTTGCATTTCGTAACTATGAAAGAAATGACATTTGCTGTTGGGCTTGTTTTGAATTTTTAAAGCAATCTATGCATAGTAAGCTGCTAGAAAATTTATTTTAGCATGTTAAATTGTACCAGGTTTTAACACTTCTAGATAAGAATAGAGTTTAACCTAGAAACTTTGGAATATAAAAACAAAAATCACAAAAATAAGTAATGTACCATGAAGAGACTTCTCATACAGATGGAAAAACTTATGTTTATTATTTTACATGTATGAAACTTAAAATAATATGCTCACTTTATAGTTTTGAAAAGAAAAATAAAAGCATCCTTGCACCCAATGAGGGCTCATCATACCCCATGATTTTATGATTGAAGAAAATATGTATTTTCTGCATGTGTAGATTTTTGGTATACAATTTAGATAGGATGTAACATATAGTATTGGAAATAACATGTTCATAACTATTGCCTATGTGATACATATTATACAATGTAATTTTTGAGAAATCAATATTGAGGAATTCTAGTGAATATAAGAATCAAGACTAGTTAATAATAGTAATAAATATTGAGGAAAGTAGTCAATAAGTCTGAGATGTGTATTTTGCTGCTGCATATTTTCTGATGTCAGGATAGTAAACACTATTTTGCTATCTAGTAATGTGCATAATATTCAGTGCAATAACAGTTACGTAAGATGCTACAGAACTGTAATATACTCTATGCAACAAATAGAAATATCAGCATTAAAATATATTCCCAAGTTTAATTTTACTATAAAAGATTAAAGCCAATTTAATTGTACTTCATAGACTTTATTATTAAATCTCGAATCTCAGAGCAATATTCCTTTTTCACCAGCTCTAATTGTGTCACTCAAGGAGAGTCTAACAGATGACCATCCACCATGAATCTGTGAAGTATCTTGTTGCCTTTCTAATGAGCATTCTACATTGCTGACTCACATTCGCTAGAGCTGTTCCCCTCTGCCTAGAAAGAGTAAATTATATTCGTGTGGGAAGTCTTCCCAACAATATAGAGATATTTTCATTTTTTTACTGCAGTTATACAAAGAACTAGGTACAAGCCACTGGAATCAGACCTTGAATGGAGTACACAGTAACTGCGTGTCCTCACAAAACATAATTGTTTTGTCATTTCTGGCTCTGGAAACCAATTTGTTCTTCAGTCATCTTCTGAGAAAAAGCTAATGATAGAGAACACAAGTTTTTTTTTCCTGTTTTATCAATTTTGCAGTGGCATGAAATATGAGAATCAGGATTCCTGCCCTGGTCATATCACTGTCAGTGTTGTGGATGACAGAACTCAGGATGATTATTCCCGATGATGAGTTCCTTCTCCTCTTTCTGACTATCTCATACATCACTTTAATCATATCTCTCCCGTGCCTAAGATGATGACCAAACTCATCATCCTGACATCTGAGAACTTTCACAATCTGGCCCTAGCCTACCTAATTCTTTCTAACTTCTGATGCTTCCTTAATACGTGCTTTCTCCTCCAGTCTATTGAGCTACCCTGCTGTCATCAAGACCTGCCATTTATGTATGTGTTTGCCTCACTGCACAACCCAGGCAGTTCTCTGTACTGGGTGTGCTCTGTTGTGCGGTGGAAAGGGTTTGGGGTCAAAGTAAGTCATATATGTTCTAAGACCAACTCTTTTTCTAAAGAGCCTTGATACCTCAAATGTTTAATCACTGTACACCTGTTTCTTCTGCACTTTATGGTGCCGTCCTCTCAGCAGTCTTCCCTTCTTACACCATTTAAAAAGAGCCCACCCCAACATAACAAGCTCACACGTGCACGCATACACACATGTACATGCAAGGATTCACTTTCTTCTTTCCATGATTGGTATCTCAATTAATACATCATGGCTCTTTGCTTATGTAGTAGCTCATTATTTCCCTATCATCTACCAACTAGAACACAAACAACATATGTAGATTTTCATGTGCTTTATCTCCCAGTATTTTCCCAGGGCTTACAACTGACATGTGATATATGTTCAATCCATACTAAAAGAATGGTTTAATGAATGATTACAGAAAAATACATTATATGTTGTTAGTGAAATTTAAAGGTAATTCCTTGATTCTTCGCCTGTATGCTTACAGCATTCTTGGCATCTATTTTTATATGTTATTATATACTGATATTTAAAAAATTTTATTTCCTGCCCTACTTTTCTTTTCTACTAGAAGTAACTATGTCATAATTTTAAGTCTGTTTCTTCCCGTACCTCTCCAAGATTTCCAATATGCATGTAAACTTAACTTTGGGATAAAGAAGAACATGTAGTATTTTTCAAAAGCATATTATTCATCATCCAAAATTTCTAAAATATATTAATATTAACCTGAATAAACATATGTAATAAAATGATTCTCAAATACTGTTTCTTACAGTTTAGTAGAGATTTGAAACAGTTCAAAAATCATTTCTATCTTTAAAGTCTTGCTACTTTTGTGAATTAATTTGATTAAATGTAGATAAATGTTGAAAAATATCTAACACAGTAACTTGCACGTGAAACTATTGAAAAACAAGTCATCTTTGTGCTTTCGTTTATTATTGTGCTATAATAGAAGTATATTTCTTTGTAAACTGATCCAAAGATACCTGTAATAAGGTGTAAAATGTTCTCCACATGTCTCTTTGTGGAAAGCAATTCTTCACAGGAAGCCAATAGAATGAATTTTCAAAATTTATCACAAACAAAAACAGTTTTTGTACAGATTATTTTACCTAAAGGAATTTATGTTGTGAATTTTGTTTCAAAAAATCATGATTTGTCTGGTAGCTGAAGTATTAAATGGTAATTTTATATAAATTATTTTATTAAGAGTTACATTTGTACAAGTCTTTTGTCAGGTATATATCTAAATAAGAGCACCTGTGTGCTGTTACAATGGTTCTAGCATTCTCTGATGAAAGTGAGAGAAAGGGTGTAGGAGAACCAGCAAAATGTCAGAAAAGCATGGTATTTTATATTGGAATAAATATTGAAATTGAAATTATTTAAGAGAGTTTTTATAGTCAAGGAAAATTAATAAATCATAATTTTTCAATTTACAAATTATAATTTTTAAACTGGTAAGAACAGATACTACACCTGATCTTAGCCAAAAGGCCAAGAAATTATACAAAGTGTAATTTTTATAATCAGATGTATATTTGCTATTCAATAATGAAGGACCCTCTAAGAAATATTTTTAACTGATATTGAAAAATATTTAAAATACAATGACCTTATGATTTTATTACTAAATAATGATATTTAAATAGATGTTGTTTTTATAAGTTGAATATTTTCAGAAATCCTGGTTCTCTAGAAAAGATTTCATCATTCATCATTTAAATTTTAACAAGACATGTTCCTTTGTAATATTGATGTTGGGCAAAAGCAAAAATAAATGCATGCAATAGATTGTCAAATACCTTGAGGGTTTTTTTTTTAATAAATTTAAAGCCCATATTTAGCACTTGATCTGACTTCGAATCATTGGGTCCTGCTGAGGAGGTTGCACATGTCCTTATATTGTTCACTGTTACATTGTAACTATAATAATTACACTAGATAATTTTAAATTTCAATTTGCAGTGATATATGGGTGTTATAAGTTGTTGGAAAATTAATCCTGATTTTAAAAGACAAATTCTAACCATTTTTCTTACTGCATTTCATATTGTCATTGCAATTTACAAAAGAATATTGTAAGCAATTGTCTTTTGCTCTTGGGACCTAAACTATTGCTTGTATTTAATTCCCAAGCTGGAATATAAAAGGTAAAAATAAAATTATCCATATTACTGCCAATCTTCCTAAGTGTTTTTTCTGTTGCCAGCAAACAAAATTTTATCAGTCATTTTGACCTTGAAAACCTCCTCTTTGCCTGCCCATGAAGAACTGATGAAAAGTGCTTGAACAGAATGTCTTCACTACATTTAATAGAATCCATGGGAAGAATGATTTGGTTTCATATAAACAGTAGCTTTCAACACGTCTGCCATCTGCATGTAATCTACACTATAATATAGTATTATTCTAGAGATCCTTCAAATATGCAGAGTTCTCTATTATGTATGCAGTCCTTCCACTTAAAGCCACCTCTGTCCATACTATTCTTAAGGAGAACCTTACAATTACTGAATATCATATCTAACTTTCATATTACAAGTTGGACTAGTGGCACTTTTCAAGTTATGCTTAATTGTATCCCTTTTTTGTTTTGTTTTGACATTCTACCTTAAATAGTAATTCAGATTGTTAAATCTTCAACCTCTATCACAGTGTTATACATTGATTCGATTAGTATTGACTGAGAACAAGATATGTCAGCCATGGGTAGCTTCTTGTTGATATAAAAGAACAGTTTAGCCTACAAGAAGTAGAAATTTTCATATTATAAAAATGCTTTAACACAATCCTTTGTGCTAAGAACTTATTATAACCTATGTAACCTATATTAAATTGTATGACTTATGTACTAATATCAGTTTATTCCTGTTCAACTGCTCTAGATTTTTAAAAAATATATATCCAGCTTAGCTTATTTGGGAATTACTCTGTGACTTTTAGTAGAGTCACCTTAATTCATTCTATATCTTCTTAAAATGCCATGTCTTAGTCTATCAACTAGAAACCAAGGACTCCCAAATCTGTCAGCTGCGCATCTGCTTTTGTTCCAAATTTCTGTCCCATGTTTCTGTTTGTTATCCATCTCTGTGACTATCCCTGAAGCATCTCATATTCAACCAGTTAAAAATCTAACTGATTATTCTTCATTGGAATATCTGATTATCTTCATAAGGGTGATTAAAATTTGGGATGTGAATTCAGAGTTCTGGGGGTCAAAACCTGGAGCAAGTTAACACTAATAACACTGATGTGTGTATTTTATAACATTAATGGGGATTTATCTCAGGGTTTCTAAAAATTCAATGGGATAGTACATATAAAAGCTTAACTCAGTCCTGAAATATTGAAAGCACGTGAGACATACCATATATCATGATCATCATCATTATTGCCTCATTAATGATACAACTGTACACATGCTGTAATTTAGATGCTCAAGTCATCTTTCAGTTTTATTCACTTCATCTCCATTTGTGTTCAACTGATTTACAAGTTCTGTCAAGTTTACACACTTCCAAAAGTCAAATGTATTTCCTATTCTTAATCTTCTCTTTTATTCTAGTTAAAAAATAACAGTTTTTTAAAAAAAGAAAGAAATCCTGTCTTTTGCAACAAAATGGATATAACTGGAAACCATTATACTTAGTGAAATTAGCCAGTCCTAAAAAGACAAATATCTTGTTTTCCCTGATCTGTGTCAACTAATAGATACCAAAAAATTGTATATGAGCAAAGTTGACATTTTGAGATTTGATTATTGTTTACGGGCCTTGTCTCTGTTGTTGAGGAACAGTGTTTTTTTTTTTCTTAGTGTTTGTTGAATTCTTTAGTTAGTGGAGGGTTAAGCCTATGATTATAAAATAAACTGAAAGTATGTTATTGTAAAAATTGAAAGAATAAGAAAGGAGGGAGGAGAGAGGGTTCGGAGCACGGATTGGAGTGAGGGTGGGATGGTAAGCATCACCGTGCTAGTAAATCTGTATATATGGAATACATGAAATTTATTCACCTTATATAAATAAAAACTATATTAAAAAGAATAACATTATATCAATACATACATATATGCTATACATATAATATGTATTCCTCTTTCATACTATTAAGATGTTGAATAACAAAGGCCTTACCTTATTAGTTTTGAATGCCACATTGATGTTTACCACATGTGAATGTAATCTTTGGTCTGGGTTTGTAACTCTCAGCTCAAGAACTGACAGTCCAGTCAAATATTGGTGAGCAAGAGACCCAGGCCTGGAAATATGGAGCTGATATTAGGCCAAAAAATTTAGTTCCATTTGCTTAACAGCAATGGAAAAAAAATTGAAGACCTCTAAGCAGGGGAGGTACTGTGTAAGGTTTGTATTTTAATGATGTTTGATTATCCCAACAGACAGAGATGAGATAAATCACATGGATGAAGCCAACAGGACATTGAAAGGTATTCAACATTGGTGATGCACAGTAAGAGAGGAAGAGATGATGATGATTCTTAGACTTCTGATTAATAGAACTAGCTGGTGGTATTCTTAGAGGATAACTAGGTTTAGAGAGGAGATAATTTAACACTCAGATCCATATGATGAGAGATATCAGGACCATTTTAATTAGCCTGTTATCCCACCTTGAGGGTTTTGTGCTCTTTTGGAAAATACTGGAGCAATTTTGGATCACATGGGATAATTTTTCAATTCCAACATAAATAATTGAAAACTGAAAACATTGTTTAAATTAGTGGAAGTTTAAAGTGGTTTCATTTTGCCAAGGCCACACTTGTATATTGCCTAATATCATTAATATTATACATGTTGACATTGATTATTAATAGTTGAAGGTATAACTTGAGTTTTTATTCAGTTTGATTGTAATATAGGGAATATATGGAAAGTATATATCCTTAGAAAGAGGAATTTCTAGTTCATTTGTTTGCCTAGTAGAAAAAATAATTTGATGAGTTTAAATGGGAAAAGTTAGAAATTCATTAACAGTAGTAATGAGGAAGGCTAAAAGATAAAAGGTAAAATTAACATGGATGCATTATATAAAATTTTTTGAATAATTCTATGCATATATTTAGATTGGAAAGCACCTGGCATTGTCATTTCTACACTATTGCCTGTAATAGGATTATAGTAAAGCTGTGGAATTAACCATTTTGCCTTCTTATTTCCACTGAATGAAACATTTTTGCCTCCAGCTTATAACTGTTTATGGTCCATATAGCAAGACATCCAAATATTTAGTGAATATAAATTAATTTGGCTACTATTTCCTCTCCTATACCAAATGCTTTTCACTGATTTAATCAATTCAAACCTGAATTTGTTTGTTTTGGGCATCTACTTTATCTGGTTAACACTTAGAGCATAGTGCTAATGAGTACCAAGAAAACACAGCATCAAAAGCAAAGTGTTTCTTGATATAATTATTTCTTTCTTCTGCACATATTGTATTTGACCTTTTGTTTTTATAGAAATGCCTTGACTTCTTTTAAGTAGCATCAAAACTTCATGGAATTTGGCATAAAGTAAATGGAAAATATATAAAGAATTGCATTCTGTTTGTAGTAATATATTCATTAATTTTTCATGAGTCAAAGAATCAAGATTGAAAAAAAATCAAGATTGTATAAAATTGAAACCATTGACTATTTTAATTTTCCTTTTGCTGTTCCTGTTTTTCATAATTCCACAGAATATCAGGATACAAAACTGTTTTACTTTGTTAAGTTTCTTCTTATATATTCCATCTCCAATAATTTTAATATCAACTATAGTTTTACAATTTGTTTCCTGTTCTTCATAATTCAGCATTCATGTGTCCTGCTGAAAAACATTTATGCAAAATTAAGGAATAAGCAGTTCTAGTCTCAATATTTTGTGTATCACTTTGTATAGCCTATTAATTTATTACTGTTTTCAACAATATTGTGAAGTGTGTGGGGCAATAGGAAAATCCTGTGAAGAAATTTAAGATAAGAACAGTTTTGATGAATCCATGAATACTAATAGCACCTATACTATATTATATCCATTGAATATAAAATAATATATCTAAATAACTCTGCATTAAATTAAAAAAAAAACCACAGTGGAAAAGAAATCTTCTTGTATGACATGAGTTTCAAATCCCTAGTTAACAAATATTTAACACTTGTGTAACACAAGGTAACATTTAGTTCATGATGAATAGCAAAAGAAAATATATATAATTATTTCTAGGAAACTAATATATTTTGTTGAATGATATTTATTGATAATGAGATAGTTAGAATTCATAACAATACTATTCTTTCTCACTAAGAAAAACACAATTGATATTGGAAATTCAAAGAAGCAGGATTGGTTACATGACAGCCAAGCAATTATGTTTTTCCAGGAAATTCCAAATCAAGCATAGCATGTGTACAAATATAATTCTTAGACTTTGAAAATAGCCTACTTTGTGTATATTGTCTTTAAACATCAATTTCTAATCACTTGTTTAACCCACTGTATTTATTAGGGACAAAATTTAAATGTCCCAGAATTATTCCTCTAATTTGGACCCAAAAGCATATTTTATATACAATATATCAAATTATTTGTAAAAATAAACTTTATTTAAAAATTAAAATGATGTATTCTTTTTAAGTTTAGACAAAACAATTTGATGATATGAAACCAAAATACCAGATTTTAGTATTTACGTATCCTTAAAGTGGTTCAACAGTAACTCAGTTATCCAAAACTATTCTATTCAAAGACTATATTAAAGGACTAATGAAATGACTGTATATACATAATACTAGCATTATTGATGGCATTTCATATCTCATATTTTATTAGTGCAAAGATAATCCACTGAAAGATAGTAAGTTATTTATTCTCACCTTGCTCTAAAGTGACAGTTGAATACATGTAGCACCTGTGACTAGTATTTGCTTTTACTTAGTAGTCTTGTTTCCATTGTTAAGATGGAGTTGACATCCTTCTAAGTGGTCTCCAATGGTGTGGAGTAAGTGCCTGCTCTTGCAGTCATTTTCATTGTAAACGAATCTTGACAATGTCAGGTTCCTGTCACAATCTATCAGTGTCACTCACTAAGCAGTGGTGTGACTGTTACTCCCTTTGAGATTTGGCTCTTTTATCAGGGTCAGCCTGTGGGAAAATCAGAACAAGTTGCATGTCACCTAGGTATAAAGAATAAAATACTTATATATATTTTAACTATTTTAATGGGTGGTAATTTAGTTGACTTTTTTTGACAGATCTCTTTTAACTTTGTGTTTATTTTATATATGTTCTATCCAAAATTCCAAAAAAGTAATATAGCTCTCTCTTCCAAAATCTATTCCTCATTGAATTCATTTATAAATTAAAGGAATTATTTAAATAATAAATAGAATTACTTGGGATATTAATATAGCTACTGCCATTCAAACATACAGCTATAGTTTTTTTGCATTTAATTAAAGAAAAATATGCAATATCCTTCCCCAACACATTTTTTATTTCCTTTCCTATCTTAAAATTGTGTTTATAAAATTGAAGTGACCAACTTTCTATTAATAGTGATTATCTTCACATTTATATGCTTTTTTAATTCATGACAGTATCTTCTTTGATAACAATTATCTCAGACTCCAGACTCCTTCATCTATAACATTTATAACATACCACTAAGAGAGGGGATTTGAAGAAATCATCCTAGTGAAGAAATGGTGACTAAAGGGTAGGGCAGCAGCATGCCTTTTTTGAGCTTGCTGCTTCACTGCCAGTGCACATGGAGTGGATTTCCAAGAAAATTACTCAAGGTTTGCTGATGCCTCCCCCTCATTTCATAGCAGGATTCTGCCTTGGTGTGAACTACTAATCTTCTTTTTGTGCGTATTTTAGGAGGAGAGTAAAGAATTGTAGAGAGGCAGCTGGATGGAGACAGTTAAGTTGTTAGACAAAGAAGACCTACAGAAGGAAAAAGAGCTTCATATAAAAAGGCAATGGGAGCTTTGAAGGCCATGAGTCTAGAGTAGATTTCCACTGTCAGGCATTAGTGAGGGAAGAGGCTCCCTTGGAAGGCCCCACTTTGATCACATATTTTTGAGGACATGCTTAGCACTTAGGCATCTGCCAGGTGGAAGATATCAATGGCTTATTAATTAGGCATGGTCACAGATGTTGCAGTATAGGTAATATTTTATTTTTTATTTTATTAGGATTTTTCAGCCTAACATTTTATTCATTATTTTTTGTTTTAAAAATTTTAATTTATCTAATGTGAAAATATTTCCTATATTTCATATACATAGATCTATGAGCATAATGATACTTACCACACCATCATCCCTCCTGCTAACATTTGCACCCCTCCTCCTCCCTTCTTTCTTTTTTCTTTTAATCTCTACACTGATATGCTTTGCTTATTTTATTATCACAAGCTTAACCCTCTACGAAGTAAAGAATTCAACAAGTATTAAGTAGAAAAAACACTTTCTCAAGAGTATACACAAGGACTCTAAACAGTAATCAAATCTCAAAAGTGTCAATTTCACTTATGTGCATTACATCAATTGAAGACTGAATAAAGAAAATGTGATATATATATACTCTATGGAATACTATTTAGCTATAAAAAAGAGAATGAAATTCTGTCATTTGCAACTGGAAACCATTATGTTTAGTGAAATAAGCCAGTCCCAAAAAGACAAATATCATGTTTGTTTTCTGAGATTTGTACCAGAAAGACAGGATTTCATTCTCCTTTTTACAGCTGAACAGTATTCCATAGTGTATATATACCACATTCTCTTATTCAGTAATCAGTTGATGTATGCTGGATTGATTCCATATCTTAGCTATTGTGAATTGAGCTGCAGTAAACATTGAAAATTGCCTGTTCATGTCTTTTGCCCATTTTTTGACAGGATTGTTTTCTTGTTGTTATGTTTCTTGAGCTCTTTATAAATTCTGGATATTAATCCTTTATCAGTTGCACAGTTTACAACTATTTTCTGCCATTCTATTGATTACCTCTTAATATTGTTGAGTGTTTTCTTTGAGTTCAGAAGTTTATAAGCTTGATATAATCCCATTTGTCTAATTTTGCTTTTATTGCCTGTGTTTCTGGGGTCTTTTATAGGAGTCTTTGCCTATGCCAACATCTTGTAGTTTCTACCAATGTTTTCCTCTAGTAATTTGATGGTATCAGATTGCAGATTTATATCCTTGATTCATTTTGAGTTTATTTTTGTGTAAGGTGTAAGATAGTGATCTTACTTCATACTTCTCCACAAGAAGATACAGTTTTCCCAGCACCTTGCCAAAGAGACTGTCCTTGGTCCAGAAATTGATTTTAGTTCCTTTAACAAAGATTAGGTGATTGTAGATGTGTGGATTAACTTATGGGATTTTTATTCTGTTCTATTTGTCCACATGTCTATTTTTGTTCCAGTACCAGGCTATTTTGATTATAGCTGCCATGTAGTATGTCATGAAGTCTGGTATCAAAGCTGCTGGCTTTGATTTTGTTGTATAAGACTGCTTTAGTTATTCAGGGTCTCTTGAATATCTATATAAAGTTTAGCATTGTTTTTTCTAGATATGAGGAGAACGTCATTGGGATCTATTGAATCTGTAATTTGCTTTGGGGGGTATGGGCATTTTGATGATATTAATTCTTCTAATCCCTGAACATAGAAGATATTTCAACTTTTTGTGTCTTCTATTTTTTCTTTAAAGTTTTATAATTTTTATTGTAGAGATCTTTCACATACTTAGTTAAATTTATTCCCAGGTATTTAAATTTTTGTAGCTATTTTGAATGGTATTGATCTTACAAGTTGTTTCATTGTATATAAAAATGCTATTCATTTTTGTATTTTTTTAAAGATTTATTTATCCATTTGAAACTCAGAGTAACACAGAGATAGAGAGGCAGAGAGAGAGAGAGAGAGAGAGGTCTTCCATCCGAAGGTTAACTCCCCAACTGGCTACAAGAATCAGAGCTGCGCAAATCCGAAGGCAGAAGGCAGGAGCCTCCTCCAGGTCCTTCATGCAGGTGCAGCGGCCCAAGGACTAGGGCCATCCTTCAATGCTTTCCCAGGCCATAGAAGAGAGCTGGATTGAAAGTGGAGCAGCCAGGACTCAAACTGGCACCCATATGGGATGCCAGCACTGCAGGAAGAGACCTTACCTGCTATGCCACAGCATCAGTCGCCATTTTTGTATGTTGATTTTATGTCCTACAACTTTACCAAACTCTCTTATGAATTCCAGTAGTCTCTCTTTTTTTTTTTTTTTTTTTTTTTTTTTTTTTTTTTTTTTTTTTTGACAGGCAGAGTGGATAGTGAGAGAGAGACAGAGAGAAAGGTCTTCCTTTTTGCCGTTGGTTCACCCTCCAGTGGCCGCTGTGGCCGGCGCACTGCAACCGGCACATTGTGCTGATCCGAAGCCAGGAGCCAGGTGCTTCCCCTGGTCTCCCATGTGGGTGCAGGGCCCAAGGACTTGAGCCATCCTCCACTGCACTCCCAGGCCATAGCAGAGAGCTGGCCTGGAAGAGGGGCAAGCGGGACAGAATCCGGTGCCCCGACCGGGACTAGAACCCGGTGTGCCGGCGCCACAAGGCAGAGGATTAGCCTAGTGAGCCACGGTGCTGGCCCCAATAGTCTCTTAGTGGAGTGTTTTGGTTTTCTTATATATAAGATCAGGTCATCTGCAAACAGGGATAATTTACTACCTCATTTCCTATTTGTATCTCTTTGATTTCTTTTTTTGGCCTAATGGCTGTGGCTAAACCTTCTAAAACAATATTGAATAGCAATGATGGGAGTGTCATATTTTTAAGCAGAAATGAGTTGAACAAGAAACGTTTATTGTACTACTCAGGGGAATGAGAAGAGAGACATAAAATGAATGAGAAATTGAGCAAGGCCCTTTATCTTCTAGTTACTGAGCTCTTGAAATGGCCAATACTGATGAGAATGGGAAAGCCAGAGATGTGTGTTATCAAGAATGAATTTTTTGCATTCAATAACTATTCACAGCTATTAAGGGACAGGAAAGGGAACCTGGAAAAAAAAGTTTGAAGGCAATAATTAGGAGAAAAATAAAATGATTTTATATTTGTAGCCCACCACATCTGACTGTTCAACAGTCTGGTTACCCTACAGAAGGATGGCTATAAATGTTGAGGGAATATTTTTTGTGTTTAAAGATTGGTTCATCATAAAATATGAATTGTAAAATATGACAAAATTATAAATGAGGATGAACAAAAAATACTCTGAGCCTATGAAAAGGTTGAGATAGTGTATTACGCTGTTTGCTTTTCCAGAATCTAGACCTGTGTTTTAAGGTGGGCATGGAGAGGGACTAATGTGAAAATTACCCTTACCTAATCTGCTCTGTTTGACTTTCAGTTATACTAAATTTTAAGATAACCTTGCTTGTCCCTGCGGAATGCACATCCTTTATTCATACACACTCACCTTTTTATGTAAATTCCATCTATTTGTGTGTGTAATTATTGATATATTTTAGTATCAATATAATTATCCAGAGTAATTAATTGTTTGAAATTATATAACTATGCAAAGGCCCTTCAAAAATTCATCGAAAATGGAATTAAAAATAAGTTTAGTTTGATAGGAAAAATGTTTTAAATCCTTTCACAGTTTTTTTCATAATATGCATTTTCCACAAACTATTTGAAGATCTCTTGTAAACACATAAGCTAACAGTTTGTTAATAAAATATTAATTTTCATTTTCCTTCTTATACTCATGTACTTGCTCACAGTGGCCTGTTGCAAAACTGTGTTTTTTTCATGCATATTTCACCAAAATCACACCATAGCATTAGTAGCTGGATTTTATGGTGCATGTGGCACGTGACTATACCATTTGGTTTCATCAGACTTCGGCCTGTGTGTTCCGATGTTGTTCACATTCAGATCTGCTTACACTTGTGTACTGTATTGCCTGAGACCTGTCCCAGGGCTTCTGCAATGTTGGCATGTAGGCTGAATGTGAAAGATTCTTTCTCTCCTTACCACCATCCATTCAGCATCAAAATATGGTTATAAATTAATTAATCAAACAGCTTGATGCAGTTTGTCTTTCATGATCTTATGCTATTTTCGTTGGCTCTTCATCATTTTATACTTCTGTCATACTTTATGAATCTTGCTGATGCATGCTCAATGTCATAATATAGAATACTTTCTTAGAGGAAACTTGGGTTATACATAATTCATCTATTTATTCCACAATGAAGACAGAGAAATAGCATGGTTTCACAAGAATGGATTGAAATAAATCAGTTCTTTCATTTCTATCTCCTCTTACCATATATTAGAAATTTTCTTATATTTTGAATCTGCTGCAATCTCACTGTCTTTCTAGTAAACATTAAAAGTGTATGTTTCGAGTATACTTGTTTGTAGGCAAAGTACACATACACTAGCTTATATTGTGATATATATTAGCTTCAAGGTAAATCGTTGAAGTTATACATTTAATAATTATGGGCATGTCTTGTGTAGTGGCCTATTGTTTCATTTTTGTTGATGCTAATAAAGGAGGAGGATGTTATAAATAATGCAAAAATCACTTACAGCTGACTTGTTTATATTATATATATTTTTCATCAGACTTAGTTTCTTAGTTGTTTGCTGTATTTTTTACCCAAATGAATTAACAACATTTGTATTTAACAAATGATGATTGGCGGAGATGGGAAGAAGCATTCTATGTAGTGAGAAAATCCTATCTAGGTTTTGTCTTTTTTAAAAATAAGTCATTTGTCTTTCTTTAAAAAAGTTACCTAATTATTTGAAAAACAGAGTTACATCGAGAGAGAGAGAGAGAGAGAGAGAGAATCTGTTCCAATGGTTTACTCCCTGGATGGGCCCAATGGCCATGATGGATCAGGCTGAAGCCAAGAGCCAGGAACTCCATCTAGGTATTCCATGAGGGTGGCAGGGGTCCAGATAATGGTGTTATCTTCCACTGCTTTCTCAGGACATTAGCAGGGAACTGGATCAGAACTGAAGCATCCAGGACTTGAACTGGCAGTGGCTGTTACCCCTTGCGCCGCAACACCAGCGCCTAGATTTAGAGTCTTGCCATAGAAAATTCACATGTGAATTGTGGATTGATATTTACCAATATGCAACAAACTTATATCTTGTGATACAAGAAAGAAAAGAAAATAGGTTGTGTTTTGTCTATAATCTGTGTGCAGTGATTTAGTCAGAATTGAAGCTTAATATCTTACACATCAAAATGAAAAATAAAATTATAGATATCCCTACTTATATGAGAGTTGAATTTAAATATATGTGGAGTTATTTTCTATTTATTGACTCCCAATAAGGATTCCAATAAAAGTGGTAATTAGTTCAAATAAAGAGGAAAAACCAAAATAGATCATGAATATAAATGGAACCCAAACTGAATACAAAATAATGAAGGATTTTTCTCTATTCTATAGATTGATAAATTAAATATGAAATCTATGAAAATGTATTTCTAATCTTTCACTTTTAAAAGGTTTTATTTATGTATTTGAGACAGTAAGAAAGAGAGATCGATCGATCAATCTCGTCCATTGGTGGTTCACTCCCTACTTGCTAAATCCCAAATGTCTGTACCAGCCAGTGTTGGGCCTGGAGCCAGGAACACTGTCTGAATGGCCAGGGTGCAAGTACTTGAGTCATCTTGCCAGGAGGCTGGATTAGAAGCAGAGTATCTGGGACTTGAGCCAGTCCTTTTATATAGAGTGCTGGTGTTGCAAGCAATGGCTGTCTTTGCTGGATATTTTATATGAAATATATATAACTATATATATATAACTATATATATATGAGAAAAGTACCTTTTTTATTTTCAAATGCAGTTCTCATGTTAAAATATTTATTCCAAACTTTTATTTCTGTGTTCCAATGACCAATGATTATTCCTCTATTCTGTTTTAAAGAAAAACATAAAAAGGATACCAATGCTATGTCATAGAATTCGAATAATTAAAATTTCCCTGATTTTGTACTTTAAATATGTAATGTATAGATGTTTGATGCAGCACTTAATATACTATTTGTGTCACCTGCATCCCATATTAGAATGTCTGGTTCCAGTCTTGGCCCCTCTGCTTCTGATTCCAGTTTCCTGCTAGTGTGCAGCAGATGATAGTTCAAGTATTTGGGCCCCTACCAACCATCTGAGTGGTGAGTTCTGGGCTCCTAACTTCAGCCTGGCCCAGTTCTGCCTGTTGCAGATATTTGGGAAGTGGGTCAGTGAATGAAAGATCTTCCTCTTTTTACCTTTCAAATAAAATGAAAATTTTAAAAAATTCTTTAAATAATTATGTAATGAAAAAATTTACCCATTGACAAAAGCGAAGTGAAGATATTGAAAATATTTTTGATAGTACTCTCTTGACATCATACATTTAAAAATGCATATATTTATAATTTTGCATGTTTAACTAGTATCTTAGTATAGGCATCCAAAAAATCATATACAGAAAAAAATGAGGCATATAAATTTGTGAATATGAAACTAAAGTTTTGTATCGCAGTATATGAGCAAGCTGGAGAAATTTCTTTTATGTGAGTCATTTCTGTATGAAGCTATAAACTTTTTTTTTTAAACCAAAAGCTGTCATGGTTTCTTGTAAAATAATAAAGATAATAAAGAGATCCATTTTAATGGATTCTTTTCATTGTTTAATAAAATTACTTTGTTTGATTGCTGAAGAATTTGAATTGAGTTTTCATTACCCACTTCTGAACAATTTACTCTGAGATCCAGACAGTATTGAGCTAATGAGTTTGAATTTATATTGAATCTTAACTGTCTTCATGAAGCAAATGGAAAAAAAATCATGGCAGTCACTAAGCATTCTTCATTAAAACTGTGTCATAGAGATTTTACAATGAAGCTTTTAGTGGAGCTAAAACATTAAATTGGAGTTTTATCAACTTTACTGTTTCCATGTATATAATGTGAAAATATAGGATTTTTTAGCAATAAAGAACTCATAATCTGACAAGGATATTGTAGAACTTTCTTTTTTTTCAAAATTTTATTTAAGGTATACAAATTTCATGTGTCCCCTATATACAGATTCAGGGGCATAGTGATACATCCCACCCATGCTCCTACTCTTCTTCCTCCTCCCACATCTATTCCTACTCTTAATTTTTGCATCTAATTTTTGATTTATTTTCAGTTAACTTTATACTCATAAGATTAACCCTACACTAAGTAAAGAGTTCAATAAATAGTATGAAGAAAAAAACAAAAAAACAATGTTCCTCAACATTCAAGACAAGGGCTGTAAACAAAGTGGGTAGTTTTTGTATTCAGAAGATTGTTCTTTAATTTAATTTGAAGACATTTATAAATGGAAATAATTTATAAACACTTTCCAAAGAATAACTGTTAAGGTATTTTAAGATATATTTAAATCAAGACATTGCCACAAATATTGAAATCCAGACCTCCAAATGTATGATCTTGTTGTTGGTGCTATATTGCCACAATTGGAAATTTATGTTTATTTGAATAAAAATGAGATTCATAAACATCTAATGTTTTGCTTTGACATTATATTTATAAAGTGATTTTTGTATTCTCTGTATGTATTCTAGCCAAGCTGGACACTTAATGATGGCATTTTTGCCATTTGCTATGAAATTACATACTCTAAGTTGTGACTAGGATACTATTTACTACAAGGACAACTTTGCATTCTGTAACCATCAGTGTAGTTTGGTCCCAAGGAGTAACTAATTATCTAGTTTTGTAATAGATCCCACTTCATATTAAGTAGGTAGAAGTACAGTATTAGCGTAGACGCTACAATAGTTTACAGAAATATTTTTCAAAAATTTGGATCCTATCTAAGAAATAGAAAAATCAAAAGAAAAACATTTCAGGAGAAATTTACTTACTTTTGTGTATTTCCTTAAGAAATCAGTTTGCCAACTATTAAGTGTGATTCACTTCTTAAAAATCTCATTTCAAGTTAATTGTTGGAAGATCTGCAATAATATTGTATCCAAATAATTCATATTCATTCCCCACAGGCAGCAGTGATGGTTTTGGGGATAAGGAAGCACTATGCTCTTCCCCATCCCAGGGATCTCAGACTTCTGTTCCCCACCCCCACATAGCTGGAGTGCAAAGCCTTCCAATTGGTCACCCTCTCACCAATCTTCTGCAAAGTCACCTTCTACCAAATGGCGTGAGGGCAGTTTTTAATTGCTAAAAATGGCAGTTTTCAACAGAATTTCTGTAATTATCAGGTAGTAAAATAAGAGACAGTAAGAAGATAGCCTATATTTATATAACTGGTTGTGGTAAGTTAAAGAAGCCCTTGTATTTTAAATACAATTTTAGGCTGATCAGTAGAATAATACATCAATACCTGACCATTTGTAAAGCACATGAAGGGAAATATGACAAATGATGACACTAAACAGCTTAGCTATCAGTCTAATTTCCCTGAGTGATGATTGAGTATGACTGCATACAAAGATGACAAATATTTTTGTTCTGATTGCCATTATTTGGACATTTTTAAATGTTTCCATGTTCAAGAATTTATATCCTTAATGATTTTAATATGTAAGCAATACTTTATAATTTTATTTATAGCAGAGCTCTGATGATGTCTGTGTATTTTTTATAGGACTGGAACTTCCTTTTATGATGATGCCCCACCCTCTAATTCCTGTCAGCCTACCTCCAGCATCTGTCACCATGGCAATGAGCCAGATGAACCACCTCAGCACTATTGCAAATATGGCGGCAGCAGCACAAGTTCAGAGTCCCCCATCCAGAGTTGAGACTTCTGTTATTAAGGTAATTTTCTTACACAACTTGTTTTTTGCATGCTTATTCTAAACTACCATCTTGCAAATACATTTTTGTTATACTACGGGCAATTTGAACTCCAAAATGCTAAAAGTTAGTGAGTAGATTATGTGAAAAAATTGTTTGTACGGAGTAGCCTCAAAGATACAATAGTTAGCCAGGACAGGATTATTTTATATTCTCTATTGTGTCTACTAAGATACAGACAACATAAGACACTAAATGATTTAGTTCATATTGTGTGTGTTCTTACATGTTTGGTTGTGTATGTGTATGTTGTTAAGAGTCTATGGGCATAGAAAAATTTGAAAGTTGAAAGGTTTAAATTCTACCACTTGTTAGCTGTGTCATCCTATCTTATTCTCTTATTCTTTATCTTAATCTGTATTATTCCATTCAACATCTAAAATACAGATAATAAAATGTGACTTTAAAACTAAAAGAAATAATAAAATGACAAGATTTATAAATGACAGAATCACTGTATGGAAGGCAAGTTAGTGTAATGTAAACTTTACATGTGAATATTTCACAGTTCTTCCCACTTCCATGTATATGTGTATGACATGTTCTCAGAAAGCTCATGGAAAATGTGTAGTATAAAAAAAAAAACTAAGCGTGGATTTCAAATTTTTTGCGCCAAAATAAGCTAACATTTTAATTCCATTTTCCATGAGCTTTTTGAAGTTTCTTTTTGTACCTTTAAATATATGTCTATGTATGTGTGTTTCTTTTTCACTTATATTGTTTTTATAATGTGCATTTAAATCAAACTATTGAATTGCCATTGTCAGATTGCCTAAGGAATAAGAAGCAAGAAAAAAGATTAAATTATCAAATTTTTACTAAATTTTAATTACTTAAAATAAAAAGGCAGAGAGATCTCCCATCCCCTGGTTGACTCCACAAGTGCCTGCAGTAGTCAGGTGTCAAGAAGGGGTAACTCAGTCTAGGGCTCCCTCTTGAGTAACAGGGACCCAACTACTTGAGCCATCACCTGCTACTTTCCAGAATGTGCATTAGCAGAAAGTCGCAATCAGAAGTGCAGCCAGGACGCACACCCAAAACTCTGATACTGGATACAGGTGTCCCGAGCGGCAGTTCAACTACTGAGTTAGACATCCATCCCAGATTGTAAATTTTTAAACTAAATAGAAAATACTTTGTTCTGCATGATTCTTATGTGGCATAATAATTACCTCATTTTTTTCTGAATATAATATAGTTGAATTTAGAGTGTATTATATAAAAATTCCCGTTACTATTTACATACCATGTGAAATAATATGCGTATAGATTTTTTCATATAATGCATACCAGCCCCTTCAATCACTCCTGAAGTGTCTTTACTGGAGGGAAAAATAGCAAAACATACTACAAAAGACTTTATTCAAATACCAAAGTCTTTTACTGGAGGAGAGGCCCACATTGTTACCAGCACAGGAACTGGGAAGAAAACCCTTGAATCTCTTCCTTATTCTAAATGACTTTAAGATTTGTCTTTTATGACTAGTTGATTTGTTAATAGGTTTGTTATATTATTTATTTGAAGTTAACTTTTGGTAATATTTATTACCTATACATTGACATTTGTATCATTTCACTGAAATTTTAGGTGACAAAAATGTTTTAATATAATAATATTTTAATTTAGGTGACAACATAATATTGTAGGTGGTGTCTACATCAAAACACTGTAAAGCTACTGCATTTTAGTTAAAAGTTGTGATTATTCTCATTTTACAAATTGATAATAATAATTATTATAAAGGCTCATCTCATAATATTGATTATATAGTTAGAACTTTCAAAGCCTGAGAAATTCTGTTAATATCTCAGTTAGATATGATTTACATAAATGAATAACATACGACAGAAGATCAGATTTCAGTGAAGCTCAGTTGGCTTTTGTGGAACTGCTGAAGGGCTCGTTTGCATCAGTGCTTTTCCTGTGAAGGGGCTTCCAAGTAGCCTCAAATTTAACACCGACAGGCAGGGTTTGCAGAAAAACATTTCGAAAACCATGTTAGACTATTCTAATGATTTTAGGTACTTCAGGATTTCTACAAAATCTGAGAAAAATCAAGGGCATGACCTCAGACAATAAGGGTGAGGAATAGGCTCTCTAGTAAGTCCTAAACACAGGAAGCTTTAAAAATTCATATAGGGGCCAGTGGTGTGGTGCAGCAAGTTAAGCTACCACCCATTTGAGTGCCCGTTCAAGTCCTGGTTGCTACACTTGTGATCCAGCTCCCTGCTAATGCACCTGGGACGGCAAATGGAGGATGACCCAAGTACTTGGTCCCCTGCCACCCACATGGGAGACTGGGAAGGAGTGCTAGATTACTGGCTTCAACCTGGCCCAGCTCACACTGTTGTGACCATTTGGGGAGTGAACCAGCAGATGAAAGATCTCTCTCTGTCTCCCCCTTCTCTGTAATTCTGCCTTTCAAATAAATTATCTGCTTTTTAAAGTTCATGTAAAAATGGAATTAAAAAACATTTCAGTACAAAAGTATTTTGAGGGTTGGGCATTTGCCATGTTGGTTTAGACATATTTAAGAATGCTTGCTTCCCACGTGGGAGTGCCTGTGTTGGATTCCTAGCTCACACTTCATCTATACCTTGTTATGTGCACACTGGGAGAAGTGGTGCTGCCTCATGGAATTGAGTTCCTGCCACCCACATGGGAAACCCAGATTGAGTTCCTGACTCTTGGCTTTGAGGGAACAAGTGAATGGGAACTTCATCATCATCCTTCTCCTCTTCCTCTTCTTCCTCCACCTCCTTTCTCTTCCTTTTTCTCCTCTCCTTCCTTCTCTTGTTATTCCTCCTCCCCTTCCTCCTCATTTTCCTCCTCCTTCTCTTTCTCCTCTTACTCATCTTTTTTCTCCCTCTCCTGTTCCCTCTAAAAATAATAATCCAAATATAGATTTTTCATAATGTGCATTTCTATGATCTTTTTTGAAGTACTTTTAGGGAGACTAGCTTAAATTTTTGTCTTCCCCCCAGTAAACATTTGACTTCTATGTTTTATCTAACAAAACTGTGCCCATGTTATTGACTTGAATAGAGCTTGCAAATTGTTTTACACAGGAAGATTCTTAGTATGAAGAACAATTGAATGTGGATGTTAAATGCCAGAGATTTATCTTCATATGAAGGAATGATAAAACAATAAGAGAAATAGTATTTTTTTAAAGATTTATTTATTTACTTGAAAGAGTTACACAGAGAGAGAAGGAGAGGCAGAGAGAGAGAGAGAGAGAGAAAGAGAGTCTTCCATCTGCTGGTTCACTCCCCAGATGGCCGCAAAGGCCAGAGCTGCTTCCATCCGAAGCCAGGAGCCAGGAGCTTTCTCAGGGTCTCCCATGCGAGTGCAGGAGCCCAAGGACTTGGGCTGTCTTCTAGTGCTTTCCCAGGCCACAGCAGAGAGCTGGATATGAAGTGGAGCAGCCAGTAATAGAAACGGCGCCCATATGGGATGCCAGCACTGCAGGCCACGGCCTTACCCGCTCTGCCACAGCACCAGCCCCAAGAAATAGTTTTTAAAGAGAAGATAGAAATGTGAGAGATCTCCCATGTTCTAGAATATGCCATTTACATCTTTTGAGAGTGATGAAAAGAATTCAGATTACGATCAACCCAAATGAGAATGTCCAAAGTATATGTAGGACAAAAGGGAAGTAAAGATATGACACTCAGAGTGATATATTTCAAGCGACATATTTCAAGTGTATCCTTGTTGTAGCCTGTTTTTATGAAATAAATGTGTGCTAATAACTTTCTCCTTATTCACATTTTTTTAGCTTTCATTCCATTGATTTAGGGTCTGTCAATACTTTTGAGAATTAATAACCTAAACTATTGTATTAGCTATTTATGCCACACTTCCAAATTTTAAAAGGATAGGATAATTTTCTTTATTACCTTAAATTACTGAGTAGAATAAACTGTATTAATCAAGGGATCAATTCCTTTTGTCATTAGAGAGTTCGTTAATAGGTTGAAATGTTCTAATTGATTCTCTTTGAGTAGCATTCATCAAGTAACCAAATACCCCTGAATGAATCAATATTTTTCTCACTTTTCATTTAGTAAATTCACAAATGATATCATAAGGATTCTGACAAAAGGGTTCATATTGGGTTTATATTTACTAATCATGTGACCTTGAACAAATGATTTATTATCTATATTGGTGTTCTGTATGATGATGGAAATGACAATATTATCTCATGAAGTTTCATAAGGACTAAGTTAGTATATATAAAGTCTTGAGAAGTCTTTGCATACTGACATTACTTTCATCTTATCAGTGATGTTGTTTTCTCTCCATGTATTCATAGAATTTGCTCTAACATTTTGCAATGATTCCAAGACAAACTTCACAAAAGAAGGGTGTCAGTTCTACAGTGAGACCTCTGTCCCACACACACACTCTCTTATTCAGCTCTTTCCACCTAACAAAAGCTTTGTACTTTTAATTAAGGAATTTTGTAGGTTGTAATTATAGTATGCAAAGCAAGTTCTAAAATGCATCTGTAGTTTTTTTTCTTCAGAGGTAATATAGAATTGTTTTTGAGAAAACAGGCAACCTTCAGAATGTTCTACATTGTTGAATAACCACCAAGCAATAATAAAGTTTTCTGAGAATGAAGACTACAATTAAGTGGCTAGCTGACTGTGTGTGTATTGGGTGTGTGTGCTTCTGTGTTTGTGTGTGTGTGTGTTTGTGAGAGAGAGAGAGAGAGAGAGAGAGAAACAGAGAGACTTTATGAGATTGTCATGTAAAAATTAATCACTGAAAAAATTTTTAAAAATTTAAAGTAATTTTCCTTTCTAATAATTTAAAAGCCAGTTTTAAGATATTTTACTTATAAATAGGATTTTACTAGCATGAAGTAGAAAATTCAAAAAGATTATAAAAGGTTGAAACAGACTGACTTAATTCTCAAGGTAGGTTAAAATCTTAGAACAATGTGACATCATATGCCTTGAACTTGAATTTGTTGTTAGTTATAGAACAGTTTATTCTTGGGATAGAAACATGGAAAAACTCTAAATATATGCATCACTCTTAGATTTATAAAATTTATAAATTTTTTCACTGAGAACTATTTTTCTTGGATTTTGAAAAATAAATGTGAGAAGAGGATACTAATATGTGAAAGTAAAGTATTATAGCACAACTACTAAGGCTGTAATGCATCAGTATATTGCAACACAAGCATGGTGTAAATCCATGAAATCATAGTAATACTGAAAAATATCTTTGCTCATGTTTGTAGAGTTTTATGGGATTGATTATTTCAACAAAAACAATAACATTTTAAATAAAAGATAAATAGGTGCAAGAGATGAAGAATTTTTCCTGTCCTTATATAAACTGAATGTATCTCAGCTATATAATTCATGAGGGAAGCTTTATGGTCATTGAAATCTTCTATCAAATAAATGAGTAAGGAATGATAATATTATCACATTGCAAGTCCTAGTGCCCTGATGAATCAAGTACATGATCATCAACAGTGGCTGGCATCATAAAAGGTAACCAAGCAGACATTATGTGTTCCTGATGGAAACATGAAACACATCCATGAAGTAATCTTTTTATAGACTTATTTATTTATTTAAAAGGCAGAGTGACAGACCAAGGCGAGAGAGAGAGAGAGAGAGAGAGACAGACAGAGAAAGAAAAAAAGAGATTCCATCTACTGGCTCATCCCTCCAAATGGCCACAATGGCTAGCCTGCATCAGTCCAAAGTTAGGAGACTAGAACTACACCAGGGATTCCCACGTGGGTGGTAGAGGACCAAGTGCTTGGGTCATCATCACTGCTTTTCCAGACACATTATCAGGGAGATGGATCGAAAGCTGAATAGTCAGGACTTGAACCAGTGCTTTGATACAGGATGCTGGTGTCTCACATGGTGGCTTAATCTGCTGTGCCACAAAGTGGTTCTCTATGATATAATCTGGCCCCCAAATTAAATTGAATCAAGCTTCTTGATCAAACTATGCAAGAAATTCAAGAAACAAAGGGACATACAGATAAGTAAGACTCATCAAGGGAACTCAGATGAGAGATTCATAGTAATAGTGGCTTCTCAGAACGTACACTGTGTCTTCGTGGATGAGCAGTTGGCTGGCGACATTGGCCATGCAGATGGTGATGTAATCAGTGGCTGCACTGGCCATGACAGAATTTAGCATGGCCTCAGGTACCCCACCTCTTGGCTGTGGAAAAGAAGTTCTACGTTTTAAAAAAGATGCCAGTATTTATTATTAAACACAATGATTTATAATTCCTGAGTCAAGATTTTATTTTGCTGCTTAAAATAACTTTATATTACCAGATAGTAATTGAAAAGTTGCAAAGATACCTGAATTTTCATGTTAATGTGAGCAAAATAGAGTTCCTTGCAACCACCAAATAAGTTTTAAAAAGACAATGGAAAATAAGTTAAGTTTTTAAAGATTATATTCCTGAGTCCTAAATTTCACATTTAGCAATGTCAAGTATATTTTGAGTTTCACAATTAAAACAAATGTTAAAAGAGGTATAAGTAACCTTTTAAGCTTCAGTTTAGGACTTTAAACAATGGACTTTTAAGAATAGTTTTTCTGGTCTTCAACCAGATGTGAGTTTATAGCATCATTTACTGTGTCTCTTAGAAGTACGTTTTAGCATTATCTTGAATACAGAATCCCAGTGCTACTATAAATCTTCTTTGCACATTTTTCGAAAGTAAGGGAGTTTGAATTTCATAAATAATCAGTGTTAATGATTCTGCACTTTACTTACAATATTTGAAAACCTATGATATGTGCCCATTGGGAAAGAAGTTTTTTAAGTATTTCTTACTTAGATATAGTCAGAGTGTAGCATCTTCCTGACACAGTAGGTGTTCATTAAATTCTCTTTGAATTTAATCTAATTTTAAATTAATTTAAATTTTTAATTTTAAATTAATTTAAATCTAGGTTGTCTGGATGCTCAGAAGTTTTACTTACAAACATTTTGTAAATTGAAAGCTTATCAAAATAGCATATTTAATGTTAAAATCTCTATCTCCCTACTTGATGCCATATCTGCTATGGATTCTAACTGAAAAACAGATAAAAATGAATAGACTGAAAAGGAAAGCAGATAGAAAGAAGGCTAAATGAAATAATCTTTGGGTAAATGGGTTGGGATCATGTGTACTTGCTCTAATAAAATATTTTAAAGTGGTAGACTATGCTCTTTTGTGGTGGAGAGGAGATAGCTGAGTTAATACAATTTTAAAATGTTTAATCACATATGTGTGATACTAAACATTTTATAATTTTTATTTTAAAATTTTATAGGACTTTGGCTTTGAATCCCTCTTTGCTTCTGAGTTAGAGACCATTATTTCTTGTTCTACTTAGAGGCACTAAAAGCAACCTTTCCTTTATTGTTATTCTGTTACCATTAGTTTATTAGTATGACCTTTTTTTTCTATCAAAGAATACTCCTCTTAAATTTTCATTTATTATAGTGGTGAGTTTTATAAAGATGGAACATTGCAAAAGATTGTGTTTTATTGATTGCTGGAGTTGATGCAGGACTGTAAAGCAATGTGTTGAAGTATTAAATTAAATATTCTTCATCCCTGTCATACTTCAGGCACATCTTGGAGGTTAAAGGGTATTACACAAATGAAATGATAAATTCAGCTTACATAGTTTCCCTATAGACATCGAACTACTTCTTTCTTAGTATGTCTGAATAAAACTCATTATCTATTTTGTTTCACTAATAATTATAAGATTCTCTCCTAAGCAATTCTTTACTGTCTACATTATTCTCTATCTTATGGAATACTCTGGAAAGGCAAGCATATAAATCCGATAAAAGAATTAAGCTGTTGAAATAAATTAATTTATTGTGCAACAATGTATTCAACTCTTACTTGCTCAATGGATTTTGCTTTAATGAAATTCTTCAAAGAACAATACATCATGTTCCAACGATTGAAATTATACATTAAGTGAAATGGCTGAATATGTTGTGTGTCTCAATTTATAGAAAGTTTCAATTGAATAATTAATCTTTTGAATTATAAAAATTTGCATAAATTAGTGTTTTCTTCAAATAAAAGTATTAAATATTGTCCTCTTGTTCTTTGTTCTTAAACACAAAAATACAATTAAAGTAAGCTGAAGCTAAGGTAAATACTATAATTTTACCTATGCTGAAAGTCATGTCACATTAAGATTTTACATAATTGATTTCTAAAAAATATTTATTTATTTGAGAGGCACAGAGATGGGGGTTTGGAGGTAGACAGAGAGGAGAGAGGGCAAGAGAGGGAGAGAGGGAAAGAAGGAGAGAGAGAGGGAGAGAGGGGGAGAGAGAGAGAGAGAGATATGGAGAGAGCTTCCCTTCTCCTAGCTAACTGCCTAAATGTCCACAACAGCCTCAGCTGGAACTGACTGAAACCAGGAACTTGGAACTCAATCCAGGTCTCCTACATGGGTGGCAGGAACCCAAGTATTTGAGCCATCACTCTTGCCTCTTAGGGTATGCATTAGCAGGAAGCTGGGATGGAGAATAGTCGGGACTTGTACTAACTGTGGGACTGTGGGATGCAGGCGTCTCAAGTGGCTGCTGAACTAGGCAAAATATCTGCCCTGCAAAATGCTTTTAGAGAAATTGCCTTAATTCAAGATTCCATTTTGTCTTTTTGTCCAAATGCATTACATTGTAAGTAAGATTACTAACATAATTATTAAGAAAAATTCTAAAATGTATTGATAGATAAACATTGATATGAGTGACTTTTTGAAAAAAAAAGAATGCTTTTTTGAAAACTATATAAATAAATAGTAATATTGTTTCTCAAATACAATGTATTTCTTTTTAATCTACATGTTAATAATAGATGTATCAGGAGTTAGCTTTAAAGTTTAGAAAACCTGTGTGCCTATGTATCAGAATTTCAAGAAATTCAAGTTTGACCCTTTAGTGAATCTCTGGCCCTTTAGTGAATACAAATAATTACAGTATAGCTTATAAATTGACTTACACAGGTATTAAAATAGTTCTATAAAAGTAAATATAAAAAGGGGGCAGTGTTGTGGTGTATCAGATTAAGTTAAACTTGCAATGTTAGCATCCCATGTTGGCACTGGTTCGAGTCCCCTGCTAATGCACCCGGGAAAGGAGCAGAAGATGGTTCAAGTACTTGGGCTCTTGCCACCCACATTGGAAACTGGATGGACTTCCAGCCTCCTGGCTTCAGCCTGTCTCAGTCCTTTCTATTGCAGCCATTTGTGGAGTGAGCCAGCAAATGGAAGTGCGCTCGCTCTCGCTCTCTCTCTCTCTATTTCTCTCTCTCTCCCCCTTTCAAATAAACAAATCTTTTTAAAAAATTCTATTATACATACTCTGTAACAAAAACATAAATACTCTAAAAGGAATATAGAATCTAACTTTTCAATGCTATGAGTCTTACTAAAAAACTCCTTTGCAGTTTACAAGAGGGATGAATGCTGAAAAAAAAAAAAGTATTTAATTCCAATTGCTTTTAAATTATAATTACAAGATATTAAGTAACTTTTGGCATCCAGATGTGGATTTCTGGTCTTTTTAATCATATATGTGTTTACCTTTTATAAATTGAGGTCATTTGTTTGCTATGTGGACCAAAGAACTTAGACATGTTAAAAGCATACTATGCTTCATTTATTTAGTTTGCAAAATCACTGATAGTGTGTTCATTTTTCATCTTATCTGAGACACAGATTTCAAAAGAGCCTAATCTACATTGTGTGCTTTTGAATGCTGTCTTTCTTTAGTATCCTGTAGTACCATTAACTTCTTTGCGAAAACCCCTTTTTTAATTTCAGTATCTGGGGCTATGTGGCTGTCTCCCTCCCTCACAGTTTTCTCTCCATCTCCTATAGTCATTTCCCCATTTACAGTGCTTAGAGTGGAGCTTCAAATACCTTTAGTTGGAAAATATGTTGCCTGTAGGTTACATTTATCTAAATATCAGTTTTTCTATTTGCATAAAATGGAGCACATGATTCTTAAACTGATCAATTAAGGTAAAAGGCAATTGCTGTGATAGAATAGTTGCAACAGATTTGATCTTTGGGAGCTTTTGTTGTCCTTTGCACAGTCTCATCCATACATTATAAGCCAGCCCAGAAGTTCCTCAAGTTAAAACAACTGTCAAGCCGGCGCCGTGGCTCAATAGGCTAATCCTCCACCTTGCGGCGCCGGCACACCGGGTTCTAGTCCCGGTTGGGGCGCCGGATTCTGTCCCGGTTGCCCCTCTTCCAGGCCAGCTCTCTGCTATGGCCAGGGAGTGCAGTGGAGGATGGCCCAGGTGCTTGGGCCCTGCACCCCATGGGAGACCAGGAAAAGCACCTGGCTCCTGGCTCCTGCCAGGATCAGCGCGGTGCGCCGGCTGCAGCGGCGGCCATTGGAGGGTGAACCAGCGGCAAAGGAAGACCTTTCTCTCTCTGTCTCTCTCTCTCACTGTCCACTCTGCCTGTCAAAAAAAAAAAAAAAAAAAAAAAAAAAAAAAAAAAAAAAAAAACAACTGTCATTAGACTAATATGCACAATAACTTTTTTTTTTTTTTTTTTTTTTTTTTTTTTTTTTTTTTTTTGACAGGCAGAGTGGACAGTGAGAGAGAGAGAGACAGAGAGAAAGGTCTTCCTTTTGCCGTTGGTTCACCCTCCAATGGCCGCCGCGGCCAGCGCGATGTGGCCGGCGCACCGCGCTGATCCGATGGCAGGAGCCAGGAGCCAGGTGCTTTTCCTGGTCTCCCATGGGGTGCAGGGCCCAAGCACCTGGGCCATCCTCCACTGCACTCCCGGGCCACAGCAGAGGGCTGGCCTGGAAGAGGGGCAACAGGGACAGAATCCGGCGCCCCGACCGGGACTAGAACCCGGTGTGCCGGCGCCGCTAGGCGGAGGATTAGCCTAGTGAGCCGCGGCGCCGGCCCACAATAACTTTTGATAGTAGAATTTAGTAGGCCATTTTCTTTTTTCTTTTATAATATTATTTGATCATGTACATTTTTTGTCAAAAAGTTTCCTAAAATAGGACTATTTTTTATTGCATGGAGTAAATGTTGAGAAACCATTTTATGAAATAAATTTTGGAGACAATCTGGCCATTTTGCACACATATATTCATTTATTTATCATGCTTCTCAAAATGAAGCTTTAGTATACCAGCTGAAGATATGTATTCACAGTGTAGAACCTTGAAAACTTACGAGAGTTAGATGCAAGAGATGTTCAATCTTGGTTGCAAATTAAAATCACATGAAGAGTTTAAAAATTCTTAGTCTGAACCACATGTCAGATGTACAGTATTAGGTTCCTAGGGCTGCTGTAACAAAGAACCACATATTGGGTGGCTTAAGACAATAGAAATGTATTTGCTCCCATTTTTGGACTCTAGAAGTCCAAAATAAAGTCAAAATAAAGATGTCCCCTCTGACATTCCAGGTTGAATTCTTCCTTGACCCTCTGTAGCTTCTGGTGGTGGCTGACAATCTGTGGCATCCTTTGATTGCAGCTGCCTAACTCCAATCTCTGCTTCCATCTTCACTTGACATCTTCCCTTATATGTATATTCACAAAAAATTCTTATAAGGATACTTAGCCATATTGGATTAAAAATTCACTCTGTTCTAGTGTGACCTCATTTTAATTTGTAACAACTGCAAAGACAAAACTTCCAAGTAAATCCATATTCACAGATAGCAGAGGTTAGTACCTTAACACTTCTTTTTGGAGGGCAAAGGTTATTAAACCATAATTTCTGGAAGTAAAGCCCAGGCACATGCACGTTTAACATGCCAAATGATTCTGATGTACAGCAGGATTATGAGCCATCACAGGTCTAATGGAACCACCATAACCAAAGACATTACCTTATCTTCTTTATTACTGGTAGTTTAAATTCTTGAGCTTCATCTTTGTTTTCCATACTAAGTAAACCCTTGACATTTTGGAAACAGTAGCCTTCTACAAGGTAGTGTATTATTTATTATGTTAAATATATTTATTATGTTAAATATATGTCAATTACTGCAGACACAGTTCATCAGGACCTGTGTCTGTTCATATCTGAAAGTATAAATATCTTGTTGTTCAAAAAAGAAAATTTTTCCCCAGGACTCATATTCATGATTTAGTCCACATTATACAATGAATAAATTACTATTATAGGAAGTTCATTGCAATCTGAATAAACATTTCTTCATAAAGTAATATAACTAATATTATTGAAAACAACAGAGCCACAATTCCACTGGATTATATGAAATTGTAAGTTTTGGCTATTACTGGCATAAGAGAGTGGGACAATTTTTTTAAAAAAGATAATGAGTCCCACATCAGAAACATAATGTTTATAGATATATTTTGAAGCAAGGTATTGATGATAATTACAATGTCTAATATTTCTAGTCTGCATGCATTTAGATGTAAGTTAAATGTTTCTAAGTGTAACCGGTTGCTTGTTGTCCACTGTGTATATGCTGACAGCATAAAAGAAACAATTCAATTTCTGAGTTCCTTTTAAATATTTGAAAGGCCATGGAAGGCCATGGATGCCACTTGATATGGTGGCACATCCTTCTATGAAGGAAAAAGACAAAAGTAAGGATGAGGTCAAAAATAATAAAGCAGATCTTAATATTCTCTGCACAGATAGAATACCCTTATTGCTAAAACCTCCAAACACCATAACTCATTCATCCAACATCTGAGAGATCACCAATGATCCCCCAGAGAAGTCTCATCTTCTGTTATGAAGATTTCCATCTGTAACAGCAAAACGTAGCATTTAAAATGACATATAAGATAGTAGACTAAGAGTCACATTCTGTGCAACACCAATGTGATTTTGTAGATCTTCCAGGGCTTGATTGAAGCTTTAGGTAGAACCATTAACTATTGATTCTCAATGAAAGAAAATTAAAACTCAATCTAATTAAACAATAAAGAGGTTTATTTATTATTTGGCTCACTGAGGGGGTAGATATACAAGGACACTTCAAAACATTTGTATAAAATTATAATTAAAAGATAAGTTGATTTTGATGTAAAAATTGAAGTCCACTCATAGACTTTGTAATATGCATTCCTCACGAAATTTTTGAAGATGACTTGCATGCTTGGATTTCAAAAATTCTGCACCAAAATAAATTTTTCTTTTAATCCTAAAAACAAACAAACAAACAAAACAAAAAAGAAAATTTTAACAAATGACTACCTTACTTCTTCATTTGTAAATCCTTTTTAGTAGCTCACTGGAGTCATTTATACAGTGTATGTGGACATAGTTTAATGGGTGGAGGTGCAGACTACAGGACGGTATGGAGTAAGACATGAACATTAATGTAAAATACTGCCAGGAAACACCATACCAAGTTTCACTGGGACACAACTAATACCTATTTCATGTATTCTCCCTTATTTGGTACGTTGAATTGTAGTTAAGTGCAGTAGAAATATTTGATTTAGAATTATTTGACTCAAAGAAAATTGCTTCAATGTTAAATATTAACCCATATTCATGGTGCCTTGAAATGTGACTGGTTGAGTATATCCATAGCAGTTACATGATGAAATAGCTATTAACTGTTTTGATATTATTATTATTATGATTAGTTGTGTTGCTAATTTGTGTTCTAAATGATCCTTAGATGATGGCTGAAAGAATAGCATACATTTAAAGATTTCTTCAAAATGACAATTATCTGGAATTGTAGCCTACTTTGTTCTCTTGATACTTGGCAGTATAATGGGTTCTTCACTGGATATATTTGGTTGCTCTCTTCAGGCTCACTTTTTCTCCAAAGCGGAGGTTAACATTTGCCATTACTGCAGTTAAGTTTACCAATATCACTGCTTTCATAACTGGTTTTCCCTGTTTTGATTTTGCTCAAAATAGAAGATGTATTTACTGGTGCAGGTAAATGCTGATGAAATAGTCTATCACTCTTCATGTTCTATTTTATTAAGAAAAATGAACAACTTTAAAGTGAATGTCCAATGTGTTTCCTTCTTTTCTACTCCCTCCCCTGCCGTGGTGGTGTAGGAGCGTGTTCCTGACAGCCCTTCTCCTGCCCCCTCTCTGGAGGAGGGCCGAAGGCCTGGCAGTCACCCATCATCACATCGCAGCAGCAGCGTGTCAAGCTCCCCAGCACGAACCGAGAGCTCTTCCGACAGAATCCGTAGGTCTCATGCTTTTACTTGTCACCATTTTCAACTTTATTAGGTGCAGCTGGCTTTTCTAATCCAAATGCCCTCATTCCAAATAGATCTCAGATGTATCATGTTCTGAAGCTATGTAGCAATAGCCATCTCTCAAAATTATATTTCTCAGTTTGCAATATCATGAAGTATGATACTACATTAACAGGTTCTGATAAAACTCCCTCTCTTTGATGCTGCACATAAAGATTTGAGCTTCAAAACAGACGGTAAGGAACCTTCTAGAGTAGTATCTGAGGTAAACACCATTGTCAAACATTTAGTGTCCAAGTATAGTCTTAATGGATTATAGCTTCATTCCTATGATGCCACCTTTGTCAATTTTTTAATTCACTAGTTTTTAAAATACATCATTGTATTAATGAACATATCCACAAATAAAATAAAATAAATAAAATTCAAAACAATAGATTTTTGGAATAACATATTTAATAATTCAAATGAATAATGAATCAAAGAATTTGAAATTAGCTAAAGTTTAGGATTTGAGTCAGTATCAATCAATAATACATATTGTAATATATTTTGTTGTTTAAATTTTAAAAGCCGGAATGTATTTTATTTCCTCACATTTTCCACAATGTGTAATCTTCATCCTCATGAAAAGAAAATTAAGATTAAAGTTAAAATATCATTCAGTTAGCAGATGATTTTTTTTTGTCTGTATTAGAAACTAAGATTTTTTTTAATAAAATGAATGTACTAAAAAAGACTAGCTAGGTGGATAACATCGATACACACTGTATTATTTCCAGGGCTTAGTTATTATTTTATGAAATCATATTTATAGTATAGGCTTCATCTCATTTCACAAAATTTATTGGAGTTATTTGAGAATGTTTTCATTACAGAAAAACATTTCTAGAAAGTGTCTTTACAGGTTATAAAGGAATATTCACATAAAGCAAATATATTATTCTTCATCTGGGAGCTATTGGAAAGGATAACTTAAATATTAGGTTGAAAATATATAACAGAATTATAAATGAAAATGATCAATTATTCTCAGTCACATAGTTTAATATAATACTAAATGTAAACATTTGATTTGTCCTAAAATGTATTTCCTTAATTTTATGAAATGATTGTAGCTATTTATAAAATGTGTGTATAACGTGATAACTGTTCCCAAACAAATAGTAACTCCAAGGTTGGTAAACATCAGCTCCCACTACTTCAAAGTGCTTTCCAAGAAAAGTATATTTCAGATGTTTTTTGCTATGCTGATATTAAAATAAAAATTAATAATGAATATAGATTTCTTTAAAGATTTCTTTATTTATTATTTGAAAGGCAGAGTTACAGAGAGGCAGAGGTAGACAGAGAGAGAGAGGTCTTCCATACGCTGGTTCACTCCCCAAGTGGACATAATGGCCAGAGCTAGGTTGATCTGACGCTAGGAGCCAGGAGCCTCCTCCAGGTCTCCCATGTGGATGCAGGAGCCCAAGGACTTGGGCCATCCTCTACTGCTTTCCCAGGCCACAGCAGCTGGGGCTCGAACTGGCACCCATATGGGATGCCAGCACTGCAGTTGGTGGCGTTACCCACTATGCCACAGTGCCAGCCCCTATAGGTTTAATTTCTAATGTTCTTATAAGTTATTATCATTGGATGGTTACCATCCTTCTAGAAGAGATTTTTTTCATAGTATTGCAATGGAGAAGATTTTATATAGCTTGTTATAAATCCATATTATTTTATTAATGATTATATACTTTTTTATTCTTGATAGAATAGAGAAATTTTTGTATATTTGGATTACCATAACAGTAAACAGTACACATGTACATGTATATACACATATATACATATATTATATAGGTACATAATTATTTTTAATATGTCATTCAAAAACAATTGTTAGACTAACAAAATTTTCAAAAATAAAATAATTCTTGTATGTTTGTTACCCAATTCACTCACTCAATCAGCCAGTCAGTCTCAGTGAAGGAGATAGGTCTAAAAAGACCTTTCAACTACTGTCACCATTATAAACAAAATACTTGACTACTCAAATACTTAATTGTTTATTTTCAATAAACAAGGAATTTTTTACATAACTACAAAGCAATGATCAACATCAGAAAATTAACATTAGAGAATTATTAACTAAACATAGACCTTGTCCAACTTTCACAAAAAATTTCTACTAAATTTTTAAAATTATGTTCATTTTATATGAAAGGAAGAGAGAGGCCAAGAGATTTTCCATCCACTGGTTCACTCCCTAAATGCCCACAGTAGTGATGTGGTTAGCAGATACTTAAGTACTGAAGTCATCACCTACTGACTCCCAGAGTACACATTAGCAGGAAACTGGAATTGGAAATGTAATCAGGACTTGAACCCAGACACTCCAATATGTGATGCTGGCATATCGAAAGCCCACACCTCCACTATTTTTAATAATAACATATTTTTCTTTCCTGGTCCAGGAGATAATATAGGATCCCATGTTATAATTAGTTGTATCCAACAATTTCCTCAGTTTCCCAGTTTTGTCTTTAAGCACCTTAACACTTTAAGGGGTACTGTCCATTACCTTGGATTTTTTTTTTTTATATTTTTCTCATGATTGGACATAGGCTATAGTTTTTTGTATCCTTCTCATGGAAAATTTTCAGGAGACAAATGAGAGTTTTGCAGTACTGATGATAATTCCATCTTTTTGTTAGGGTGGAAACTATCAATTTTTTTTAACCTTTGTAGATATTTAGTAGCTTGTGCAAATCTATCTTATACTATATAGCTCTCCTATTTGTTATATTTTGTTTTAGAAGTATCCATTGGGGGCCGGCGCCGTGGCTCATTTGGTTAATCCTATGCCTGTGGTGCCGGCATCCCATATGGGTGCCGGGTTCTAGTTCCGGTTGCTACTCTTCCAGTCCATCTCTCTGCTGTGGTCCGGGAAGGCAGTGGAGGGTTGCCCAAATGCTTGGGCACCTGCACCCACATGGGAGACCAGGAAAAAGCACCTGGCTTCTGGCTTCGGATCAGCACAGCGCGCCAGCCATGGCAGTCATTTGGGGGGGTGAACCAATGGAAGGAAGACCTTTCTCTCTAACTCTCCCTCTCTCTCTCTCTCTCTCTCTCTCTCTCTCTCTCTCTCACTGTCTAACTCTATCTGTTAAATAAAAAAATAAAAAAGAAGTACCATTGGTCCCTGAAGCAATTATTAATCATGGTGGTAATGAGGCTGGCACTGTGGCAAACATAAAGCCAACGCCTGCAGTGCCGTCATTCCATGTAGCAGTCAATTCAAGTCTCAGCTGCTCTACTTCTGATCCAGATTTCTGCTATGGCCTTGGAAAGCAGAAGATGGCCCAAGTCTTTGGGCCCCTTCACCCATGTGGGAGACCTGTTGAAGTTCATGGCTTTTGGATAGGCCCAGCTCTGGCCATTGTAGCCATTTGGGGAGTGAACCAGCAAATGGGAGATCTCTTTCTGCCTCTTCCTTCACCTTTCTATAACTCTGCCTCAAATAAATAAATAAATATTTAAAAAATAATGGTGGTAGCCAACTGGTAATTCCTAATATATTCTTATCATATTTAGAAACCTCTTTTCTACAGAAAAGGATACTTCATCAATTTTTGCACAAAACCAGTTTTTTTATAGGGCATTCATTTAGTAAACATATAGGTTGCAAAACCATGAAAGTGATCATCATTGTTAACAATAGTGAAAGATTTATCATTATGGTAGTGACAGATTACTATTATTTATTGTTTTAAAATTATTCAATAGATAATACTTCATCAATTTTATTTTCAAGTTTGATTTCAAAACAAATTTTTATAGAAATGGTTTGATATTAATGACACTGTGTTTCATTGACTATAATCAAATATTAATATTTAATTTGTGATTAGTGTGCCATAATTTGGAAAACTATATTTGCCCTATCATTCTACTACAATATTATTTACTACCTTTTAACATCATAGTGTTAAAAATACATATTCATAAATCTTTACAGGGTTTTCTGGGATAGATTATAATTGTAAAGTTAGAACACTACATTTTATTTACTTTTGAGTCCAAGAGTTCAACAGATTTATTTGAACTTGTATGGTATGGTGTTTTTGTGTCTGTTCATTTGCTTTGTTCTTAACAGCTGTGCATCAAAATGGGTTGTCCATGAACCAGATGCTGATGGGTTTATCACCAAATGTACTACCTGGTCCAAAAGAGGGAGATTTGGCTGGCCATGACATGGGACATGATTCGAAAAGGATGCATATTGATAAAGGTAACATATGATTATATGACCCTTTTTTTTCTGACTAGATTTTAATCACAGAATGAGGTATATTTCTACATCATGTAAAAGCACCTAAAAGCCTACAGTACTGAGTAAAAATTAAGCCTTGTCAGCAAAAACAAAGTATGAAAGAAGACTTCTGCTTCCCCTATGTACAGGTAGGTGAGAATTCAATTCTCGGTACATTTTAAACAGAAGAGAATTGTTTTTCTAATTGTTAATGTTTGTAACTCTGGGTCTGCTCTTTTTCTTTTGCAGTGCCTTCAGGGCCATTTTCACTTTGCTTAGAGCAATAGAAAGGCAATTTAGAAAATATTATTGTTAAGTTTTGTTTAGATTAAAAGACTCATGGTCATTGAATCATGAAGACAATGGAAGTAAATCTCATCACTTAATTTACAAGGTAGTTGTTTCCAAAGTATATTGGACAAATAACAAAGCCAAGACTGTGAGAACTGCAAAAGCTCCCTTCTTATATTTGATGGTATCAACCCAACCCATTTACATGTATATTATCTACCTCAATGAAATATTGTCTTAGTGTGCATATTAAAAATTTATACTGGTAGATATAAATATATGTTTTCAAATTATAAATTTTGAATTATGAATATGGGAACCTTCTCTTTTTAATTTAAAATTACTATTTGCAAATTGTATAGACTGAGTACTTTGCCTAATTTTTCTAAATATTGATGTTATGAACATGAATTATTTCTTTGAAAAACATACTTACCAAAGACACAATTGATTGGCTGGCAGTGTAGAAAATAAAACTGGGTAATAATTAATTAATCAAATAGAAGTACTCAAACATATTATATTAGAGACAGTTTTTCTTCCAATGAAGATAATTATAGAAAAGTAAAAATAGGTACATGAAGCATAAAAACATGTTCAATGGAACAATATTTCTACAAATTGTATTATCTGCACTATGGAATGTCAATGAGAAAATGACTATACTCTTTGGGTGATAACATGTTAAAGTCTAGGACTATTTGAGAAGTATCAGCATTCAGGTAAGTATTTTGAAATATTTTGAAATTTGATTTCAAATGTTACCACTAATTTAAATGGACTATAGGTAGTGCATCACTTGGACCAAGTGGTCTCTAAATTTCTAATGTTTCCATAAACTCTTCTTCTACAATGAAGAAAAAAAAAATATCTGTTGTGTATTATATGTATTTTGGCATATATCTTTCATAATAATCAAACACCCATGCACAAGTCTATTATGAAAATCAGCAGTGATGAAACACAAAGTTTCATGGAAGAGTCAAGTTTTAAATAATAATATTTAAATAAAGAAAGAAGTGTGTGGGTTAAACAGCCCATTCTCCACCAGGGTTTAGCAAAAATAAGACTCTGCAGAAAAATATATGAATGACTTTTTTCCTGATTTTTACATGGATGCTGTTTATCTAGTTTAAGTAGAGATATACAAGAAGGAAGTTACTTTATGATACAAAATGAATATCACAAAATCAGAACTTAATTCTCTTGCATAACTCTGATGAAGAACAATTAGGGAATGAAATGAAAAGGTTCAGAGATCGTAGTTTAGAGAACAACAGTAAAGGCACATCCAATACTATAATCGGCATACTGAATCAACCTTATGCTTCAAGTTGAGTTGACCTAGAATTTTCATAGTATTATTTTTTCATTAGTAATTAATGTAATTATTCTATCTATTCGTGATTTTGCTATTAATATGTGAAGTTGCCAGTATGACACATTACTTGTAGTAATATACTAGGTGAACCTGGGTTTTCTGTTTCTATTTTTCTTATATTCCTCCAACATCTTCGTTATAGCATTAACCTGCTATTTGGAATTTATTTCTTCATTTGTGTGCTTTCATGACTAGACTGTAAACTCACATTTGCTTTAAAAATATCAGATATTCTATGAATGTATATTGATCTGGGTTGGTATACTGGATGATCTAAGAGATAGAGAAAGAGAGTTAAAACTGTGATGATTACATCATTTAAGGATTAATAGCAAGGCAAAAAATGCAATTATCTGATCTTTAGAAAATATATCTGTATGAAACATATGAAAAGTTCATACCACGAATTACATAAAAACTTACTATATCACTGATGGTACATATTATCACATCAAGATTTTCTAAATGGTTTCACTGTCAGAATAAAAACCTAAACCACATCCTAACAGCTTACAACCATTTTTAACAAATATTTTTTAAGAGAAAACATGTTTAACATTTTCTCAAGAATATAGGACTACCATTGTTTATAAATATGGATGTGTAATCATGAAAATTTTCTTAGATTTTCATACCCTTATAGTATTTTTGTTATACAATCCTCTCCTGCATAAACTCTCCCTCTTTTACCTACTTTTCAGCATACTGAATTAATAGTAAATATTCATAGGCTTTCTAGATTGATAGTGTCTACTAAATTAAAATTTTTTTCTTTCATGACTACATTTATCATGTGCCTCATAATAACCCTCTAACTTTTTTTACTACTCATATCTGTATTAAACAAGTAACTATTTAGAAACATTTGAAGAAAAATTAATTATAAGTCCGTGTCATTTTCTGCTTGAGCTTCTTATATGTAATTTGCTGACTATGAACTAAATCATTCAAAAAGCAATAATTCTTATGAAAACATTGATACTAAAAATATATACCAATATTCATTGGTGTGCTGAGAATCATTATGGTCTGCAACCTTAGTCATCATGAACTTTTAAACATTTTATGTTCTTATATTGAACAGCTATTGGCTTCTTTCTATTAGACAAAAAGATTACATCACCATCAGCTAAAGGATAAGTAACTTTAATAGCATGAAACTTCAGAGACATGAACTGCTGTGTAAATTCCCTCTTTCATTTAAAAAAATAAAATGGTCTAAAAGGGTTTTGAGCCTAGGGAGAGTAATTAAAGCATATTCAAAACATAAATATGAAAATCCCATTAGTGTTTTAAGAAGTCAAAGATATGTGCTACTGTTTCAGTCATCCCAAGTGTAAGGAGTGATATTTTTAAGATTATAAACTTTCATTAAAATCAGGAGTCAGTCAAATTTGTATGCTGAGAAGAACTATGCTATAGCACAGTTGAAAAAGAATTTTGTTTCTTTTCATGGTGCCAATACTTCCAAGTTCTCTCGAGCTTTTTGGGTTTAAAAAATATTCATGGCCGGTGCTGCGGTTCACTAGGCTAATCCTCCGCCTTGCGGCGCTGGCACTCCGGGTTCTAGTCCCGGTCGGGGCGCCGGATTCTGTCCCGGTTGCTCCTCTTCCAGGCCAGCTCTCTGCTGTGGCCAGGGAGTGCAGTGGAGGATGGCCCAAGTGCTTGGGCCCTGCACCCCACGGGAGACCAGGAGAAGCACCTGGCTCCTGCCTTCGGATCAGCACGGTGCGCTGGCCGCAGTGCGCTGGCCACGGCGGCCATTGGAGGGTGAACCAACGGCAAAGGAAGACCTTTCTCTCTGTCTCTCTCTCTCACTGTGCACTCTGCCTGTCCAAAAAAAAATACTCATTAGTCTTTGCTCTTAGTCTATATATAATGGGACAGGCAATAATAAGTGATACTTCCATTGCATAAATATACTATTTATTGATGTTATGCCTCTCTGTTTATCTTCTCTCCATTTGATCATTGATGCTAACGTATGCTATTGTTCTCACATACATAATTTGCTTTTTTCTTTTTTTAAAAGTCTATTTTATTTATTTGAAAGACAGAGCTACAGAGTGAGAAAGGGAAAGACGCAAGAGAGAGAGAGAGGAAGAGAGAGATCTTCATCTGCAAGTTCATTTCCCATTGGCCACAATGGGGGCCAGGAGCTTGATTTGGGTATCCCAAGTATGTGCAGGAACCCAAGCACTTGGGCCATCCTTTGCTACTTTTCCAGGTACATTAACAGGGAGCTGGGTCAGAAGAGGAGCAGCTGGATCTCGAACTGGTGCCTATATGGTATGCCAGGCACTGCTTGACCCGCTATACCACAACACCAGCCCCAGGTTGCTTTTCTTTCTTTTTTTTTTTTAAATTGCTCTTTCAACAAATGTCAGACCAAGCTTCTTACCTGACTGGTCATTTAGTATTCACGTTTTTGTCATGTTAAAATTTATTTACTTTTAATTTTAATAAAAATTAAATAAATGATAGAGCTAAGTCTGTTATATGAGTTTCTTCCAATTTTGGAAAACTTAAGTCTTTATAGTTGGGACCAACCATTCTTAAAAGATTTATTTATTTATCTGAAAATCAGAGTTACACAGAGAGAGAAGGAGAGGCAGAGAGAGAGAGAGAGAGAGAGAGAGAGAGAGGTCTTCCATCCACTGGTTCATTCCCCAATTGGTCTCAACAGCCGGAGCTGCGTTGATCCGAAGCCAGGAGCAAGGAGCTTCTTCCGGGTCTCAATGCGGGTCAGGGGCCCAAAGGACTCAGGCCATCTTCTACTGCTTTCCCAGGCCATAGCAGAGAGCTGAATTGGAAGTGGAGTAGCCAGGACTCAAACCAGTGACTAAATGGAATGCCAGCACTGCAGGTGGCGGCTTTACCGCTAAGCCACAGTGCCAGCCCCAGGACCATTGAATGCCTATTCATATTAATATATTTCATATTTGGGTTAAAGATTGCAAAATATTTATTGAAAACCAGTAATGTGAGAGGAACCACACAACCACCTTTCTTCACTTCTTTTGTGGTAATTGTATAGATTTATTTCCTTAACATATAACCTGATTTTTCTGATGCTTAGGGCTTTTCCCTTCATTTATTTATTTTTTGAAGGATTTATTTATTCACTTGATAGGCGAGTGACAAAGGGAGATACAGAAATAGTGAGAGAGACAGAGATGTGGATGGAGATGGAGATAGATTCCATCTGTTGGTTCACTCCTAATAATAGTCGTATTGACCAGGGCTGGGTCAGGCTGATGCTAGGCCCAGAACGCCATATGAATTTCCCATGTGAGTGGCAGGAGCTACGCACTTGGGCCATAATCTGCTGCTTTCTGAGGTCATTAGGTGGGATCTGCATAGGAAGAAGAACATCCAGGACTCAAGCAGCTGTTTCCACACAGGATGCAGGTAGCACAAGTGGCAACTCAAGCCATTGCACCACGATGCCAGCTCCCGGCCTTTTCTTTTATTTTTATAAGGAGTAAGAAAAATTTTTTCACTGATGACTCCTACAGGACACCAGAATTTTAGAAGCAGGATAATTTAAGGAGAAAAGAAAGTACAAGGGATTTGCTTCAAGCCATACAACATTTCCTTTGTGACGTTCTGCTTAAAGCTCAGTGTTGAAGGTTTCTAATGTTTAACATCATTTTGTAAAGGACTTTTGTTTCATACTTCTGCACTTGGAGATCCAGTTTTTTCAGCACCGTATGTTTTAGAGACTGTCCTTCCTCCAGGGATTGATTTTAGCTCCTTTGTCAAAGATAAGTTGGTTGTAGATTTTCATTTTGGTAATGTGAAATGATAGAGCACTAAGGGGGGTAGTTAGCAAGTTGGTTGTATTTGAATTTTCTGTTTTCTACAATTTAATTCTTTGTTTTAAAAGATTTATTTATTTGAAAGGCAGAGTTACAGAGAGGCAGAAGTAGAGAGAGAAAGAAAGAGAGAGAGGTCTTCCATCTGTTTGTTCACTCCCCAGATGGCCGCAACAGCTGGAGCTGTGCCTATCCGAAGCCAGAAACGAGGAGCTTCCTCCGGGTCTCCCACGTGGGTGCAGAGGCCCAAGGACCTGAGGCATCTTCTACTGATTTCCCAGGCAATAGCAGAGTTGGATCGGAAGTGGAGCAGCCAGGACTGGAACTGGCGCCCATATGGGATGCCGGCACCTCAGGCAGAGGGTTTACCTGCAACGCCACAGCGCTGGCCCCTACAATTTAATTCTTAGCATGCAATCTTGTGGACCATTTTCATACAAAATCTTTTTTGAAAAACATAACTATGGCAGTGTAGGCATTTAGTCTGAAGGTTGAGACACCTGTGTCCCACATTGGAGTGCCTTGTTTCTTACCCAGCTCCTACCTGCAGCATTCTGTTTAATGCTGACCCTGCAGACAGCAATGATGGCTCAAGTAATTGAGTTCCTGCCACCCAGGTGGGAGAGCTAGGTTGTCTTAGGCTCCCTGCTTTTGCATCAGCCCGGCTTAGCTGTTGAACATTTAGGGAGAGATCTGTGACTGGGAATCTAAATCTCTCTCCCTCTTTCTCTTCAGTTCTCTCAACTGCTCTCAAAAAAAAAAAAGTTTTTTTAAATGTGTATGCAATCATTTTTTCAAGTTTATAGAAATATTTTTGAAATATATTTTGCACATTTCTCATTGTTTAAAAATTCTAACTTTATTCAAATTAGGATGGAGTCTTCACAAATGGCTTTTCTTTTTAAAATTCTATGTTGACATTATAGAAATTAATAATAAAGGGTACATACAAGTATAGCGGAACCCATTAGTAAATATATCATGTTACTTTATAGATATACATAGACCAAAAACTTTTTTCTTTGGAATTTTCAAAATTTTGATAATATTAACAACATACATGAATAGCTCCATTTTTTCAAAATCTCTAACATGCAACTTTTTATTCACGTATGTTCTTTAGATATAATTTTTCTTGTACATTTCAAAACCTCATATAGAATTTTCACCCTAAATATATCCTACTCACGTAACTGTCTCTTCAGTTTCCAATCCTTTGAAATATAGCTATTGCACTTAATGCCAGTATTTTAACTCTGTGATTCATAACATTGGACAACAAGAAATTTCTCTGGACCTCAGAGCTCTTTTTGAGTAAATAGCAGATTTCATATGCAAAACCCTAGGCAGGATGGAATTTTCTTAAGATACTAGTTTTACTATTTTGTGCATTCTCATTCCAGAAGCAGTGTTTGAGGGAATATTCTAGTGATGTCTTAGGAAAACTCTTAATAGGAGATTCCATAACAACCCTGTAATAATGGGTTGATGGTGTAAAATATGGGCTTTAATAGTTTATTTTTTTTTACCTCAGGCACATTGATGACCCTCATGTCATGGTGAACCTTCTTGTTTCTCAAACATCCCCTGTCCTTTCCAGTGATTTCTGTGTTCTTTACTTATTTGTTCTTAAGTGGTCATTTGTTCAGCTC